>NC_047062.1:21251918-21431876 GCF_902459465.1 Asterias rubens | reverse complement strand
CGCCGTGTAAATCATGCATTAAATTCCCCGAATTTTGGGGTGTGTGTCGGGTCCACTCCCTGACCTCTAGCCTCGCTTTGAAAATCCCCACAACATTAAGTTTGATACGAGAGGAAAGCCCTTGATCATGTCTATCCAATGGTGCTAAACTTGTTTAGATTGAGCAAGTATTTGGGGTCGAACTGACCAGTTGTAACTTGTGATTTTCTCTGTGCACAAAAATCCCATAGGTAGGCTTGTTGAGTTAGCTTCGGAGCACAGCCGCCTACTTGTCATTTTCGTTATCAAGAAGTCCGGAAGCCGCCCTAAAACTTAGAAATTCGGATGCAGGGACATGCAAGGATGACTCAGGTACAAACCGCGTCTCTCTAGCATTTTTAGTTCCGGAATGATTCAAGAGCATAGCTGACAGTTTTTATAAGTCCGGGCTTTTTTTTCAATGAATATATTTTTTCCCATTTATCACCACGCGCCGTGTAAATCATGCATTAAATTCACCGAATTTTGGGGTGTGTGTCGGGTCTACTCCCTGACCTCTAGCCTCGCTTTGAAAATGCCCACAACACTAAGTTTGATACGAGAAGAAAGCCCTTGATCATATCTATCCAATGGTGTAAAACTTGTTTAGATTGAGCAAGTATTTGGGGTCGAATTGACCAGTTGTAACTTGTGTTTTTTTCTGTGCACAAAAATCCCATAGGTAGGCTTGTTGAGTTAGCTTCGGAGCACAGCCGCCTACTTGTCATTTTCGTTATCAAGAAGTATGGAAGCCGCTCTAAAACTTTAAAATTCGGATGCAGTGACATGCCAGGATGACTCAGGTACAAACCGCGTCTCTCTAGCATTTTTAGTTCCAGAATGATTCAAGAGCATAGCTGACAGTTTTTATAAGTCCGGGCTTTTTTTTCAATGAATATATTTTTTTCCCATTAATCACCACGCGCCGTGTAAATCATGCATTAAATTCCCCGAATTTTGGGGTGTGTGTCGGGTCCACTCCCTGACCTCTAGCCTCGCTTTGAAAATCCCCACAACATTAAGTTTGATACGAGAGGAAAGCCCTTGATCATGTTTATCCAATGGTGCTAAACTTGTTTAGATTGAGCAAGTATTTGGGGTCGAACTGACCAGTTGTAACTTGTGATTTTCTCTGTGTACAAAAATCCCATAGGGAGGCTTGTTGAGTTAGCTTCGGAGCACAGCCGCCTACTTGTCATTTTCGTTATCAAGAAGTATGGAAGCCGCTCTAAAACTTTGAAATTCGGATGCAGTGACATGCCAGGATGACTCAGGTACAAACCGCGTCTCTCTAGCATTTTTAGTTCCAGAATGATTCAAGAGCATAGCTGACAGTTTTTATAAGTCCGGGGTTTTTTATCAATGAATATATTTTTTTCCCATTAATCACCACGCGCCGTGTAAATCATGCATTAAATTCCACGAATTTTGGGGTGTGTGTCGGGTCGACTCCCTGACCTCTAGCCTCGCTTTGAAAATCCCCACAACATTAAGTTTGATACGAGAGGAAAGCCCTTGATCATGTTTATCCAATGGTGCTAAACTTGTTTAGATTGAGCAAGTATTTGGGGTCGAACTGACCAGTTGTAACTTGTGATTTTCTCTGTGTACAAAAATCCCATAGGGAGGCTTGTTGAGTTAGCTTCGGAGCACAGCCGCCTACTTGTCATTTTCGTTATCAAGAAGTATGGAAGCCGCTCTAAAACTTTGAAATTCGGATGCAATGACATGCCAGGATGACTCAGGTACAAACCGCGTCTCTCTAGCATTTTTAGTTCCAGAATGATTCAAGAGCATAGCTGACAGGTTTTTTTTTCAATGAATATATTTTTTTCCCATTAATCATGCATTAAATTCCCCGAATTTTGGGGTGTGTGTCGGGTCCACTCCCTGACCTCTAGCCTCGCTTTGAAAATCCCCACAACATTAAGTTTGATACGAGAGGAAAGCCCTTGGTCATGTCTATCTAATGGTGCTAAACTTGTTTAGATTGAGCAAGTATTTGGGGTCGAACTGACCAGTTGTAACTTGTGATTTTCTCTGTGTACAAAAATCCCATAGGGAGGCTTGTTGAGTTAGCTTCGGAGCACAGCCGCCTACTTGTCATTTTCGTTATCAAGAAGTATGGAAGCCGCCCTAAAACTTTGAAATTCGGATGCAGTGACATGCCAGGATGACTCAGGTACAAACCGCGTCTCTCTAGCATTTTTAGTTCCAGAATAATTCAAGAGCATAGCTGACAGTTTTTATAAGTCCGGGCTTTGTTTTCATTGAATATATTTTTTCCCATTAATCACCACGCGCCGTGTAAATCATGCATTAAATTCCCCGAATTTTGGGGTGTGTGTCGGGTCCACTTTCTGACCTCTAGCCTCGCTTTGAAAATCCCCATAACATTTAGTTTGATACGAGAGGAAAGCCCTTGATCATGTCTATCCAATGGTGCTAAACTTGTTTAGATTGAGCAAGTATTTGGAGTCGAACTGACCAGTTGTAACTTGTGATTTTCTCTGTGTACAAAAATCCCATAGGGAGGCTTGTTGAGTTAGCTTCGGAGCACAGCCTCCTACTTATCATTTTCGTTATCAAGAAGTATGTTGACGGTGTGTTGACGTTGTTTGACGGTGTTTGACGGTGTGTTTAAGGTTGTTGACGGTGTGTTGACGGTGTTTGAGGGTGTTGACGGTGTTTGAGGGTGTTGACGGTGTTTGACGGTGTTTGACGTTGTTTGACAGTGTTTGGCAGTGTGTTGACGGTGTTGTACGGTGTGTTTAAGGGTGTTGACGGTGTTTGACGGTATGTTTAAGGGTGTTGACGGTGTGTTGAAGGTTGTTGACGGTGTTTGACGGTGTTTGTGGATGTAGACGGTGTTTGACGGTGTGGTTAATGTTGTTGACGGTGTTTGACGGTGTTTGAGGGTGTTGACGGTGTTTGACGGTGTTTAACAGTGTGTTTAAGGTTGTTGACCGAGTGTTGACGGTGTTGACGGTGTGTTTAAGGTTGTTGACGGTGTGTTGACGGTGTTTGAGGGTGTTGATGGTGTTTGACGGTGTGTTTGACGGTTTGTTTAAGGGTTTTGACGGTGATTGAGGGTGTTGACGGTGTTTGACGGTGTGTTGACGGTGTGTTTAAGGGTGTTGACGGTGTGTTGACGGTGTTTGTGGGTGTAGACGGTGTTTGACGGTGTTTGACGGTGTTTTTAAGGTTGTTGACGGTGTTTGACGGTGTGTTTAAGGGTGTTGACGGTGTTTGACGGTGTGTTTGACGGTGTGTTTAAGGGTGTTGACGGTGTTTGACGTTGTTTGACGGTGTGTTTAAGGGTGTTGACGGTGTGTTGAAGGTTGTTGACGGTGTTTGACGGTGTTTGTGGGTGTAGACGGTGTTTGACGGTGTGGTTAATGTTGTTGACGGTGTTTGACGGTGTTTGAGGGTGTTGACGGTGTTTGACGTTGTTTGACGGTGTTTGACAGTGTGTTTAAGGTTGTTGACGGAGTTTTGACGGTGTTGACGGTGTGTTTAAGGTTGTTGACGGTGTATTTGACGGTATGTTTAAGGGTGTTGACGGTGTTTGAGGGTTTTGACGGTGTTTGACGGTGTGGTTAAGGTTGTTGACGGTGTTTGACGGTGTTTTTGGGTGTAGACGGTGTTTGACGGTGTGTTTAAGGTTGTTGACGTTGTGTTGACGGTGTTTGAGGGTGTTGACGGTGTTTGACGGTGTGTTTAAGGGTGTTGACGGTGTTTGACGGTGTTTGAGGGTGTTGACGGTGTTTGACGTTGTTTGACGGTGTTTAACAGTGTGTTTAAGGTTGTTGACCGAGTGTTGACGGTGTTGACGGTGTGTTTAAGGTTGTTGACGGTGTGTTGACGGTGTTTGAGGGTGTTGATGGTGTTTGACGGTGTTTGTGGGTGTAGACGGTGTTTGACGGTGTGTTTAAGGTTGTTGACGTTGTGTTGACGGTGTTTGAGGGTGTTGACGGTGTTTGACGGTGTGTTTAAGGGTGTTGACGGTGTTTGACGGTATGGTTAAGGTTGTTGACGGTGTTTGACGGTGTTTGTGGATGTAGACGGTGTTTGACGGTGTGGTTAATGTTGTTGACGGTGTTTGACGGTGTTTGAGGGTGTTGACGGTGTTTGACGTTGTTTGACGGTGTTTAACAGTGTGTTTAAGGTTGTTGACCGAGTGTTGACGGTGTTGACGGTGTGTTTAAGGTTGTTGACGGTGTGTTGACGGTGTTTGAGGGTGTTGATGGTGTTTGACGGTGTGTTTGACGGTTTGTTTAAGGGTTTTGACGGTGATTGAGGGTGTTGACGGTGTTTGACGGTGTGTTGACGGTGTGTTTAAGGGTGTTGACGGTGTGTTGACGGTGTTTGTGGGTGTAGACGGTGTTTGACGGTGTTTGACGGTGTTTTTAAGGTTGTTGACGGTGTTTGACGGTGTGTTTAAGGGTGTTGACGGTGTTTGACGGTGTGTTTGACGGTGTGTTTAAGGGTGTTGACGGTGTTTGACGTTGTTTGACGGTGTGTTTAAGGGTGTTGACGGTGTGTTGAAGGTTGTTGACGGTGTTTGACGGTGTTTGTGGGTGTAGACGGTGTTTGACGGTGTGGTTAATGTTGTTGACGGTGTTTGACGGTGTTTGAGGGTGTTGACGGTGTTTGACGTTGTTTGACGGTGTTTGACAGTGTGTTTAAGGTTGTTGACGGAGTTTTGACGGTGTTGACGGTGTGTTTAAGGTTGTTGACGGTGTATTTGACGGTATGTTTAAGGGTGTTGACGGTGTTTGAGGGTTTTGACGGTGTTTGACGGTGTGGTTAAGGTTGTTGACGGTGTTTGACGGTGTTTTTGGGTGTAGACGGTGTTTGACGGTGTTTGACGGTGTTTTTAAGGTTGTTGACGGTGTTTGAGGGTGTTGACGGTGTTTGACGGTGTTTGTGGGTGTAGACGGTGTTTGACGGTGTGTTTAAGGTTGTTGACGTTGTGTTGACGGTGTTTGAGGGTGTTGACGGTGTTTGACGGTGTGTTTAAGGGTGTTGACGGTGTTTGACGGTATGGTTAAGGTTGTTGACGGTGTTTGACGGTGTTTGAGGGTGTTGACGGTGTTTGACGGTGTTTGACGGTGTGTTTGACGGTGTTTTTAAGGTTGTTGACGGTGTTTGAGGGTGTTGACGGTGTTTGACGGTGTGTTTAAGGTTGTTGACGTTGTGTTGACGGTGTTTGAGGGTGTTGACGTCGTTTGACGGTGTGTTTAAGGGTGTTGACGGTGTTTGACGGTGTGGTTAAGGTTGTTGACGGTGTTTGAGGGTGTTTGAGGGTGTTTGAGGGTGTTGACGGTGTGTTTAAGGTTGTTGACGGTGTTTGACGGTGTGTTTAAGGTTGTTGACGGTGTTTGACGGTGTGTTGACGTTGTTTGAGGGTGGTGACGGTGTTTGACGGTGTGTTTAAGGTTGTTGACGGTGTTTGACGGTGTTTGAGGGTGTTGACGGTGTTTGACGGTGTTTGACGGTGTTTGAGGGTGTTGACGGTGTATTTAAGGTTGTTGACGGTGTTTGACGGTGTGTTGACGTTGTTTGAGGGTGTTGACGGTGTTTGACGGTGTTTGACGGTGTGTTTAAGGGTGTTGACGGTGTTTGACGGTGTTTGAGGGTGTTGACGGTGTTTGACGGTGTTTGACGGTGTTTGAGGGTGTTGACGGTGTATTTAAGGTTGTTGACGGTGTTTGACGGTGTGTTGACGTTGTTTGAGGGTGTTGACGGTGTTTGACGGTGTTTGACGGTGTGTTTAAGGGTGTTGACGGTGTTTGACGTTGTTTGACGGTGTTTGACGGTGTATTTAAGGTTGTTGACGGTGTTTGAGGGTGTTTGACGGTGTGTTTAAGGTTGTTGACGGTGTGTTGACGTTGTTTGAGGGTGTTGACGGTGTGTTGACATTGTTTGACGGTGTTTGAGGGTGTTGACGGTGTGTTTAAGGTTGTTGACGGTGTTTGACGGTGTGTTGACGTTGTTTGAGGGTGTTGACGGTGTTTGACGGTGTTTGACGGTGTGTTGACGTTGTTTGAGGGTGTTGACGGTGTTTGACGGTGTGTTTTAGGGTGTTGACGGTGTTTGACGGTGTGTTTAAGGTTGTTGACGGTGTTTGACGGTGTTTGAGGGTGTTGACGGTGTGTTGACATTGTTTGACGGTGTTTTAGGGTGTTGACGGTGTGTTTAAGGTTGTTGACGGTGTTTGACGGTGTGTTTAAGGTTGTTGACGGTGTTTGAGGGTGTTGACGGTGTGTTTAAGGTTGTTGACAGTGTTTGACGGTGTTTGACGGTGTTTGACGGTGTTTGAGGGTGTTGACGGTGTGTTTAAGGTTGTTGACAGTGTTTGACGGTGTTTGACGGTGTTTGACGGTGTTTGAGGGTGTTGACGGTGTGTTTAAGGTTGTTGACGGTGTTTGACGGTGTGTTGACGTTGTTTGAGGGTGGTGACGGTGTTTGACGGTGTGTTTAAGGTTGTTGACGGTGTTTGACGGTGTTTGAGGGTGTTGACGGTGTTTGACGGTGTTTGACGGTGTTTGAGGGTGTTGACGGTGTATTTAAGGTTGTTGACGGTGTTTGACGGTGTGTTGACGTTGTTTGAGGGTGTTGACGGTGTTTGACGGTGTTTGACGGTGTGTTTAAGGGTGTTGACGGTGTTTGACGGTGTTTGAGGGTGTTGACGGTGTTTGACAGTGTGTTTAAGGTCGCTGACGGTGTTTGACGGTGTTTGAGGGTGTTGACGGTGTTTGACGGTGTGTTTGACGGTGTTGACGGTGTATTTAAGGTTGTTGACGGTGTTTGACGGTGTGTTTAAGGGTGTTGACGGTGTTTGAGGGTGTTTGACGGTGTGTTTAAGGTTGTTGACGGTGTGTTGACGTTGTTTGAGGGTGTTGACGGTGTGTTGACATTGTTTGACGGTGTTTGAGGGTGTTGACGGTGTGTTTAAGGTTGTTGACGGTGTTTGACGGTGTTTTGACGTTGTTTGAGGGTGTTGACGGTGTTTGACGGTGTGTTTTAGGGTGTTGACGGTGTTTGACGGTGTGTTTAAGGTTGTTGCCGGTGTTTGACGGTGTTTGAGGGTGTTGACGGTGTGTTGACATTGTTTGACGGTGTTTGAGGGTGTTGACGGTGTGTTTAAGGTTGTTGACGGTGTTTGACGGTGTGTTTAAGGTTGTTGACGGTGTTTGACGGTGTGTTGACGTTGTTTGAGGGTGTTGACGGTGTTTGACGGTGTGTTTAAGGTTGTTGACGGTGTTTGACGGTGTTTGAGGGTGTTGACGGTGTTTGACGGTGTTTGACGGTGTTTGAGGGTGTTGACGGTGTGTTGACGTTGTTTGAGGGTGTTGACGGTGTGTTGACATTGTTTGAGGGTGTTGACGGTGTGTTGACATTGTTTGACGGTGTTTGAGGGTGTTGACGGTGTGTTTAAGGTTGTTGACGGTGTTTGACGGTGTTTTGACGTTGTTTGAGGGTGTTGACGGTGTTTGACGGTGTGTTTTAGGGTGTTGACGGTGTTTGACGGTGTGTTTAAGGTTGTTGCCGGTGTTTGACGGTGTTTGAGGGTGTTGACTGTGTGTTGACATTGTTTGACGGTGTTTGAGGGTGTTGACGGTGTGTTTAAGGTTGTTGACGGTGTTTGACGGTGTGTTTAAGGTTGTTGACGGTGTTTGACGGTGTGTTGACGTTGTTTGAGGGTGTTGACGGTGTTTGACGGTGTGTTTAAGGTTGTTGACGGTGTTTGACGGTGTTTGAGGGTGTTGACGGTGTTTGACGGTGTTTGACGGTGTTTGAGGGTGTTGACGGTGTATTTAAGGTTGTTGACGGTGTTTGACGGTGTGTTGACGTTGTTTTAGGGTGTTGACGGTGTTTGACGGTGTGTTTAAGGGTGTTGACGGTGTTTGACGGTGTTTGAGGGTGTTGACGGTGTTTGACGGTGTGTTTGACTGTGTGTTTAAGGGTGTTGACGGTGTTTGAGGGTGTTTACGGTGTTTGACGGTGTGTTGACGGTGTTTGACGTTGTTTGACGGTGTTTGACGGTGTGTTTAAGGGTGTTGACGGTGTGTTGAAGGGTGTTTACGGTGTTTGACGGTGTTGTTAAGGTTGTTGACGGTGTTTGACGGTGTTTGAGGTTGTAGACGGTGTTTGACGGTGTGGTTAAGGTTGTTGACGGTGTTTGACGGTGTTTGAGGGTGTTGACGGTGTTTGACAGTGTGTTTAAGGTTGTTGACGGTGTTTGACGGTGTGTTGACGTTGTTTGAGGGTGTTGACGGTGTTTGACGGTGTTTGACGGTGTGTTTTAGGGTGTTGACGGTGTTTGACGGTGTGTTCAAGGTTGTTGACGGTGTTTGACGGTGTGTTGACGTTGTTTGAGGTGTTGACGGTGTTTGACGGTGTTTGACGGTGTGTTTTAGGGTGTTGACGGTGTTTGACGGTGTGTTTAAGGTTGTTGACGGTGTTTGACGGTGTTTGAGGGTGTTGACGGTGTGTTGACATTGTTTGACGGTGTTTGAGGGTGTTTGACGGTGTGGTTAAGGTTGTTGACGGTGTTTGACGGTGTTTGAGGTTGTAGACGGTGTTTGACGGTGTGGTTAAGGTTGTTGACGGTGTTTGACGGTGTTTGAGGGTGTTGACGGTGTTTGAGGGTGTTGACGGTGTTTGACAGTGTGTATAAGGTCGTTGACGGTGTTTGACGGTGTTTGAGGGTGTTGACGGTGTTTGACGGTGTGTTTGACGGTGTGTTTAAGGGTATTGACGGTGTTTGAGGGTGTTGACGGTGTTTTGACGGTGTGTTTAAGGGTGTTGACGGTGTTTGAGGGTGTTGACGGTATTTGACGGTGTTTGAGGGTGTTGACGGTGTTTGACGGTGTGTTTGACGGTGTGTTTAAGGGTATTGACGGTGTTTGAGGGTGTTGACGGTGTTTTGACGGTGTGTTTAAGGGTGTTGACGGTGTTTGAGGGTGTTGACGGTGTTTGACGGTGTTTGATGGTGTTTGACGTTGTTTGACGGTGTGTTTGACGGTGTGTTTAAGGGTATTGACGGTGTTTGAGGGTGTTGACGGTGTTTTGACGGTGTGTTTAAGGGTGTTGACGGTGTTTGAGGGTGTTGACGGTGTTTGACGGTGTTTGATGGTGTTTGACGTTGTTTGACGGTGTTGACGGTGTTTGAGGGTGTTGACGGTGTTTGACGGTGTTTGATGGTGTTTGACGTTGTTTGACGGTGTTTGACGGTGTTTGAGGGTGTTTTACGTTGTTTGACGGTGTTTGGCAGTGTGTTGACGGTGTTTGGCGGTGTGTTGAAGGGTGTTGACGGTGTTTGACGGTGTGGTTAAGGTTGTTGACGGTGTGTTTGATGGCGTATGGTGGTGTTGACGGTGTACTGGTGAGAGCAAGGGTCATACACTCTCAGGGTTTGTTTTCATGTACCAAACCATTGTTTTCAATATGTTTCCTAAAGTGATGGAACACCAATAATTCTTGGTGTCCAATGCCTATAATGTGAATGTAACTAGCTAGGAGACCTTCTGAACAAAAATACCTTCAACTGAGTGGCCAGTTTCCATGTTTTCTTACTAGTAATTGTAGCGCCGATGTCCAGACAATGCCCAAAATACGGACACGTATTTTTTGCCCAAAATCCGGACACGTTTTTTTTTAAGTAAGGCCACCCTTTGTTTTTTTTGTTCTTTTTTAACAGAGTCAGAAGATGAGGGATATTTTTTTTTCCAGATTTTTTTTCACTGGCCATTAAAAACATTTGTAGCTGTTCTGGTGGTGCATACAGAGGTAATTGTTATTTCACGACAATGCCTGAAAATGAGCTAATTAGCATTGTAGAGAGTAATAGAAAGATCGGTTTAGGGAGCCCAAGCCACGCTCGCCCTTAACTTTTGGGAGATGCTACTCTTTTTTAAAGTTCAATGTTGGCATCTCTGAATTAGGTACACAGTCAGGGTATGTCATCAGGAGAGTTTTTCTATTGCTATCACAGATTTGTCTTTTGAAAAAGTACAGGTAGAATAATAAGCACAGTTTTCAAAATGGCTGCCTGTAGTTTTTCAAGGACACATCCGTGATGGCCTAAAGCCAAGTATCTTTTTCTTGACATGAAATGACTGTGTGCCAATTTCTAAGCATCATCAAATACATGATTCCATAATCTACCTGTCACACCATAAAGCGCTGTATACTCTGGGCTTTCTATTCATGTGGTAAAAATACACAAACACCTAAAATTGGAATCGAACCATTTTTTTGTTAATTTTTTTAGGGGTGTAAAACAGAAATGGAACCAATTGAAAGTAAAACAATTATCGAAATTCTCTCTGAAACAAAACATTGTACTTTATAACATTTTGAAAAGAAATTAGAAAACACCCCCAAAACAAGACCTTACCAAGAGTGTACATAACTTATGTCAAAAATAAATTTTATTTGGCGTTATTGGAACTTTGTTTACAAAACTTTTAAGTCAAAAATAAAGTCAGTAAACAAAACTATTTAAAAAAACATAGCATTCTAATCACCTTGATAGTATTTTGAATCACTTTGATATAAATATGCATTTATCTTATAATATTAAGTTTTAATATTCCTTTTTTGTGCATGAAATAAAACACATTATGAATGAATGTGACACAGTGTCAAGTAATAACTAATTTGAGGGTCGTTTCCATAGGTTTATTGAAATTGGGTGCAAAGTTGCTCTTGTGACTATAGTTTACTCAATTTTCGGGAATCGACTCAAACTTCTAAAAATCTTTGGATATAAAGCCACAGACACACGGGGGTTAAGTAGGGTTGTCTGTGGGATCGGTGTGGGGGTTGGGGATGGGTGTGAGGATCAGTAGGGAATGGGATAGGTTCGTTGGTGTTAGCAGCGGGTTTTAAAGTCTGAGGGTAGGGGTCGGGTGTTATGTTTAGGGTGTTGGGGGAAGCAAGTTGTGGCAGGGAGTTTCTGGTGTGGGGCTTAGGAAAGAGGGATAATATGTCAGACCTTGAAAATAGGTTTCAACCGTTCTAAGGGTTAAAACATTTTGGCCAGAACTTCATCCCGCCCCCGCCCCCATCACCCACCCCAAGAGCTAAGGGGCGTTGGTGGGATTGATGGGGCAGGGGATGGGTGTGAGGGTCAATAGGTGTAGGTTCGTTGGAAATGTCGGCAGCTAGTTGTAAGGGGTAGTGTTTGGTCTACTTATTAGTATACAATTGGGTGGGGGTGTGAAAGTAGACTACTGAGAGGGTATGGTAGGGGGTGGTGTCAGACCTTGTTCGTTGGCTCAGTAAAACATAAATGCTGACCAGTTAAACGGGATTGTCGGCGTGGTGCCAACAATCGATACCAGGCTTCAAACTTTCCCCTTTTGGCATAGTCTGCAAAAGTTGTTTAAATGTTTGTAATGACCTCAGAACAGAATTCCAACCACAGGTATCTTTTCAGCCAAGCAGGGAAAGTGGGTGGGGCTTCTGCTAAATGCAACTAACTGCCTTGTTATGCAAATTTCTTTTTGGTGCGCGTGTATGCTCATGATAATGCTACAGTTATAGTGTTGCAGTGGGGCGAGCGTGTGTATTGAAATGCCATACAGTTAAATTGTAGCAGTGAGGACCACGGACGTCAACTTGGCTCTTTCTTCGGCTTTTACAAGGGATTTGAGGAACCCAAACTGGACAAAAATTGACATTTTACAATCATACCACCTGGAAAGGAACCTTTTCACACTATTAGAAGGCTTTTATTGGAGTACTGTTTGTCTAAAATATGTGTTGAATTTGCAACCGGTTTGGAGGGCTCCACGAAGTTTTGCACGGGATTTCACGGACGATAATTGACTGTCAATGGATGCAACTTCGCTGTCGAGCCTCCGACTGGCTTGCGAGTTCCACGGATTTACCATGAGCCTTTCTCAATAATGACGTTTTTTCTTTGGAGTTCTTCACCAGGGGGAACTTGCCAGCCCCGGGGAGAGCACCGCACATGGAACTACGCTTGCCAGCCCCGGGAGAGCCATCAGTATTCATCCAAGGAAAATGAGTTCATCTGAATGTTGTCGATGGATTGGATTTTGACAGTGAAATCATTGGTTTGCAGAACTCTAGCCTATTTGTAAACCAACTGAAAATTCGGTAAATTGACACTATTTTGAAGAGACTTTGGTCTATGGATTGTGTGGTCAATGGTTTCGACAAAAGGTAAAGACAGAGTATTAAAGGCAACGTGACGGTAAGCGAAGATCTAACCACTTTCCTCCCAATAAACAATCGTACAGATTTTCCTTATGAGAATATTTAACGAGGAGCTTGTTGAAGTTACCACACCTGCTTGATCTTTCGAGATTGTTCAATTTTCCTTGTGTTGCATGTAGGTCGTAGCCAGTGATGCATTGTTGTAATTTTTGGCTCAATTCAATGGAAGTTTTCTCTGTGTTGTAACAAGATGATGTCAACAGTTGTCATGTTTAACTAAAATATTGTCATGATTAAATAATTGTTAAATATTATTATTTGTAATCAAGTTTTTGTTCTGACACTGCTTGTTCCTCTTGTAAATAATTTTTTTTTTTACTCAGTAAATAAGTTTCTTAAAATTGAGACTAAATACAAAAGAAAAACATCAAACGTCTCAAACAAATAAAAACAATTGTAAAAAAAAACTACCAAGGTAAAACGATTGTGAATAAATTCTTACAGTTACACATAAATATTATATCTACACAATATTTTAGAAATTGAAATATAAATGGTCTACACCCCAAAGTAAAACTTGTTGCGCCAAAAAGTTTTTAAAATAAAAAATTAAAAAACTACCAGCAACCCACATAATTTTTGGATAGTAAAGAAATTTTGTACAGTATTTTCTGCCAAACAGATATTAACTGGTGGGCCCTGTAGTGTTATTCACAGTGAAAGTTTTTTAATTTTGGGTGAAGGAAATCTTGAGGGATTCAAAAGCGTCTTTGTGAGAATGTATTTTGAAACGTAACCGTAGCTGCAGATCTTGGAACGTAAGCGTAGCTTGACTCGGGATTGAAAGCGTACTTTTTGATATTGTAGCGTAACCTAAACGTATCTTGGAGTGTATAAGCGTAGCTGAGTAGCTGCGTAGCTTGGAACGTAACAGTATCTTTTGGAGCGTAAGCATATCTTGGAACGTAATTCGTAGCTGTACACTTAGAAAAAGAATGAATAAAGCTAAATAAAAATGCTAACTATGGGGGCACTCGCTTGAACAAATGAGAAAAACCAAGATCGGTAGGGCTAAGACGCGAGGAGATGCAAAAAAATAGGAAACAGTGACTCAAAGTGTAGGTTTCTCAACAAAATAATCAAAATAGCTTTATTGACTATAAATCAATCAACAATTAAAGCAGTATTAAACAATAAAAACCTCTAGACCAAACTCAGGATCTAAACTTTCTTCCTTATAAACCTTAAATTAAACCTGTCAAACCTAAACCAAGATATTAAACTGAGACTCAAAAACCAAAACTAAAATACAAAACACAATTAAACCCGATTAAAACTAAAACTGCAACACAGTTAAACCCGATTAAAACTAAAACTGCAACACAGTGTCAAAGAAAAGTTACAAATTAAAATCAAAATGGCATTAGGATACCGAGTCCAAAACAGCAGAAAATACTTGAAGATGGCAAATTAATCGTAGAAGTTAAAACTTGTGATGAGAGAACACATAAGTGTGCAGTGTTCCTCTTTCGCTGCCAGGCTGCTATCTGATTATAATTATATACAATGCACTGGATGGGTCACTACACTACCAAAGGATTAAGAAACTGTTTACCAACATGTAACAAAAGACTTCTAAGAAATAACAACCTACATGTATAGGGGTGCAATAAAACAGCTGAAGGGACAATGTAAACAGGAAAAGCAATTAACTAGAACCTGGAATTAACTAACTTGAATAATAATACATGTACAATGAATTTTCTACCCCTACTACATAAGCGTAACTTGACATGGGATTGAAAGCGTACCTTTTGATATTATAGCGTATCTTGAAGGAACATAAGCAGATCTGTAAGCGCAGCTGAGTAGCTGTGTAGCTTGGAACGTTGACATCTTTTGGAACATAAGCATATCTTGGACTGAAGCGTAGCATCTTGGAACATAAACGTAGCTGCGTATCTTTGAACGTAAGCATAGCTTGACTGTGTGTTTAAGGTTGTTGACGGTATGTTGACATTGTTTGACGGTGTTTGAGGGTGTTGACGGTGTGTTTAAGGTTGTTGACAGTGTTTGACGGTGTTTTTAAGGTTGTTGACGGTGTTTGACGGTGTTTGAGGGTGTTGACGGTGTGTTTAAGGTTGTTGACGGTGTTTGACGGTGTGTTTAAGGTTGTTGACGGTGTGTTGACGTTGTTTGAGGGTGTTGACGGTGTTTGACGGTGTGTTTAAGGGTGTTGACGGTGTTTGACGGTGTTTGACGGTGTGTTTAAGGGTGTTTGACGGTGTTTGACGGTGTGTTGACGTTGTTTGAGGGTGTTGACGGTGTTTGAAGGTGTTTGACGGTGTTTGACGTTGTTTGACGGTGTTTGGCAGTGTGTTGACGGTGTTTGACGGTGTGTTTTAAGGTGCTGACGGTGTTTGACGGTGTTTGACGGTGTTTGAGGGTGTTGACGGTGTTTGAAGGTGTTTGACGGTGTTTGACGGTGTATTTAAGGGTGTTGACGGTGTTTGACGGTGTTTGAGGGTGTTGACGGTGTGTTGAAGGGTGTTGACGGTGTTTGACGTTGTTTGAGGGTGTTGACGGTGTTCTTAAGGTTGTTTACCGTGTTTGACGGTGTGGTTAAGGTTGTTGACGGTGTTTGACGGTGTGTTGACAGTGTTTGAGGGTGTTGACGTAGTTTGAGGGTTTAGACGGTGTTTGACGGTGTTTGAGGGTGTTGACGGTGTTTGACGTGTTTGACGGAGTGTTTAAGGTTGTTGGCGGTGTACTGAGGGTGTTTGAGGGTGTTTGAGGGTGTTGACGGTGTGTTTAAGGTTGTTGATGGTGTTTGACGGTGTGTTTAAGGTTGTTGACGGTGTGTTGACGTTGTTTGACGGTGTTTGACGGTGTGTTTAAGGTTGATGACGGTGTGTTGACGGTGTTTGAGGGTGTTGACGGTGTTTTAAGGGTGTTGACGGTGTGTTGACGGTGTTTGAGGGTGTTGACGGTGTTTGACGGTGTGTTTAAGGGTGTTGACGGTGTTTAACGGTGTGGTTAAGGTTGTTGACGGTGTTTGACGTTGTTTGAGGGTGTTGACGGTGTTTGTCGGTGTGTTTAAGGGTGTTGACGGTGTTTAACGGTGTGGTTAAGGTTGTTGACGGTGTTTGACGTTGTTTGAGGGTGTTGACGGTGTTTGTCGGTGTGGTTAAGGTTGTTGACGGTGTGTGACGGTGTTTGAGGGTGTTGACGGTGTGTTTAAGGGTGTTGACGGTGTTTGAGGGTGTGTTTAAGGTTGTTGACGGTGTGTTGACGTTGTTTGAGGGTGTTGACGGTGTTTGACGATGTTTGAGGGTGTTGACGGTGTGTTTAAGGTTGTTGACGGTGTGTTGACGTTGTTTGACGGTGTTTGACGGTGTGTTTATGGTTGTTGACGGTGTGTTGACGGTGTTTGAGTGTGATGACGGTGTTTGACGGTGTTTGACGGTGTTTGACGGAGTTTGACGGTGTTTGACGGTGTTTGGGGGTGTTGACGGTGTTTGACAGTGTGTTTGACGGTGTTGACGGTGTTTGACGGTGTGTTTAAGGTTATTGACGGTGTGTTTAAGGTTGTGACGGTGTTTGACGGTGTTTGACGGGTGTTTGACGGTGTTTGACGGTGTGTTTAAGGTTGTTGACGGTGTGTGTAAGGTTGTTGACGGTGTTTGAGGGTGTTGACGGTGTTTGACGGTGTTTGACGGTGGCAGGGGATGGGTGTGAGGGTCAGTAGGTATAGGTTCGTTGGAAATGTTGGCAGCTAGTTGTAAGGGGTAGTGTTTGGTCTGAGCGTAGGGGATGGTGGTAGGGGAAAATCTGGGGTTTGGGTGTGACTGGGTGGGGCTGAGTTTGAAGGTAGGAGGGGGAGGCAAAGGGCCTGTCGGGATAGGTTCGTTTGTTTCGCGAGCAGCAGGTTGAAGGGTAGAGGATGAGTGTTTGGCTGGATGGGGAAGAATGCGGCGTTAGGACGTTTTGAGCTTGACTATTTTTATTAGTACACATTTGGGGGAGGGGGGGTGAAAGTAGACTGTGGGTAGGGGGTGGTGTCAAACCTAAGAAGTAGCATTGTTCGTTGGCGTAGTAAAATATTTAATAGTAACTAAAATAAATGCTGACCAGTTTAATGGGATTGTCGGCGTGGTTGTCAACAATCGGTACGGGCAAAAACTTTCAATTTAAAGCAGACGAGAGAAAAAGTGACACCGTTAATACTGCATACCGCCCCCTGTTGTCGGAATTGGTCCAACTCTTTACTACGAAAACAGGGGAGGGGTGGTGTGGGGATTGATGTGAGGGTCAGTAAGACTACGATCGTTGGCATTGTTAGGCGCTAGTTGTTTGGAAAAGGGTTGGGTCTGTGGGTAGGGGTGGTAGTTAATGGTAGGGCAAGATATGGTCATGGTATGTTTTTGTTGGGGATGACTGAGGGGAAGGGGAGGAGTGAGGAAATAGGTTTCCTTGATTTGTGTTGTTCTAGCTGGGTGTAATAAGGGTAGGGAATGGTTGTATAGGGTGGTAGGTGAAGGATGTCATGATAGGGAGTTTCGGTTGTAACTGAGGGTGGGTGGATGTAAGGGTAGGAGATTGGGGTATATTGTTCAGTAGGGATAGGTTCATAATGTGTTAGACATAGGTGTCAGGAAATGTTGCTGATCGTTGGAGTAGTAAAACATTTGTTAATAATAATATAAGTATAACCAATTCTTATATAGCACATTTCACAATAACCGTCTCAAGATTGTTGGTATGATTGTCAAGAATCGCTACTAAAAAATAGGCAAGAAACTTTCTGACACCGTTAAACCTGCATAGCGCCCCCATTGTCAGAATTGGTCCATTTCGCCCAGAGCTGTGTCTGATTTCGGCTGATTTCTAGAATATTTAATTTAACAGTTATGTCTAAAACATTGTTTTGGTCTGTCTTAATAAGAGAACCAATTCCATGCTGGAATGGACGAGTTGCCTGACCCATGATGTTGTATCAAGAAAATAAATATATTTATGACAGCACACGGGGACATGTTGGAGTATATTGCAACTTGAGAACTTGAGGGGATCGATAAAGTATTGTAAACATGGATTTCGCCGGCAGAACCAGGCTTCAAACTTTCCCCCTATTTTGGCAGAGCCTGCAAAGGTTGTCGTTTAAATGTTTATAATGAGCTCAAAACAAAATTCCAACCACAGGTGTCTTTTCAAGCCAAGCAGGGCAAGAGGGCGGGGCTTCTGCTAAATCTTGAAATGTGGCAAAATAAGGAATGCAGTTGCCTTGTTATGCAAATTTATTTTTGGGGCGCGTGCCATGATAATGAGTAATGCTACAGTTACAGTGTTGCAGTGGGGCGAGCGTGTGTATTGAAATGCCATTCAGTTTTAGTGTAGCAGTGAGGAACACGGACGTCAACTTGGCTCTTTCTTCGACTTTTACACGGGATTTGAGGAACTCAAACTGGACAAAAATTTACACTATCCTACAATCTGGAAAGGAACCTTTTGACAATATAGGAAGGCTTTCAATGGAGTACTCTTTGTCAAAAATCTGTTTTTTCTGTGTTGAGTTTGCAACCAGTTTGGAGAGCAACCAGTTTGGAAGTTGAGCGCGGGATTTCACGGACGATAATTATTGACTATGATATAATGGATGCAACTTCGCTGTTGAGCCTCCGACTGGCTTGCGAGTTCCACGGAATTAGCATAAGCCTTCTCTATTAATGTTGACCTTAAAACAGACAATGTGAACTCAAATAACAATGTTAAACTTCTTCTGGACAATAAATGCAGCAAAGCTGGACAACTTGTTGTTTTTCTTTGGAGTATTGCGGTCACAGGGGGAACTTCAGCCCTGGGAGAGCACCGCACATGGAACTACGCTTGCCATGCCAGCCCCGGGAGAGCCGTCAGTGTTCATACGAGGACAAGGAGTGTTCATCTGAGTGTGGAGAATGTTGTCGATGGATTGGATTTTCTCTGATATTCCAGTTTTTAAAACTGAACGAAACTTTTGACAGTAAAATCATTGGTTTCCAGAAACTCTAGCCTACTTGTGTAAACCAATGGAAAATTCGGTAATTTGACACTATTTTGAAGAGACTTTTATCTATGGATTGTGTGGTCAATGGTTTCGTCACAAGGTAAAGACAGAGTATTGAAAGGCAACGTGACGGTAAGCGAAGATCTAACCACATTCCCCCAATAAATAATCTTGCGGGTTTTATATTTCAGAATATTAAACGAGGTGCTTGTTGATGTTGTCAACTTGTATTGTCTTTCTTGGTGATGTTACCACAATTTGATCTTTCTCGATGGTTAATTTCCTTGAGTTGCATGTTGGTCGTAGCCAGTGATGCATTGTTGTAATTTTTGGCTCAATTCAATGGAAGTTTTCTCTGGGTTGTTACAAGCTGATGTCAACAGTTGTCATGTTTAACTCAAAATATTGTCATAATTAAATAATTGCTATATATCTATAGTTGACCTATTTTTTCTGGCACTGCCTGTACCCTCTTGTAATATTTTAAAAATATTTTTTACTCTGTAAATAAGTTTGACCTGTTTTGTTCTTAAAATTGAGACTAAATACAAAAAGAAAAACATAGATCGTTTAAAATAAATAAAAACACAATTGTCAAAAAATTACTACTGATATAAAACGATAGTAAATAAATTATTACAGTTACACACAATTATTTCTACACAATATTTTAGAAATTGAAATGTAAGTGGTCCACACCCCAAACAAAATTTGTTGTGCAATCTTACAACATTGTCAGCGTTGACCAATTAAATGTTTTTGGCTTAAAACATCCTTACTCAGTCAATAATAAGACTATAAATTACAAAATAAATCATGTGATTAAACACCAAATTACACAACAACTCCTGAGCCCAACCCCAATAACCAAGCTTGTTTACAAAAGCCCATACAGCTAAGAATAGCAACTATCAATCTTAAGATTGTGTAGCCGTGCTAATGTATACGGGCGCGTGCGATTTATTTTATGCGATTTATGCGAATAATAATTTAGGCAAGCACCGAAGAAAAAAATAAACGCAAAATGACAAAAATCGCAGCCCAAAAAAAAATGATGACACTCTTTATTGACTGCTATGATCTTTGATGATGTGTAGATACCAGCCATGGAGATTGAAGACGTGTAAACAGTTTGGTGTGTGGTAAGTAATTATAGAAGGCTTAGAGTAAAATGCCAGTGTAGGTCTAGAAAATATACCACTAATCATTTCCTCCTAACAGGTTAAGAACTCTTCTGGCTGGTAATGTATAAGCACTATACTTAGTCTTGGTTCAAGCAAACAGTATGTTCACACAAAAACTGTGCTGTTCTCCAACAAAGACTCGCTGAATGATACATATAGTAAAAAAACTACTTGATACCAAGACTAAGTGTTACTGTATGCCATGAACCAAAGTCTTCGATGCTTGGCCCCACTGCAGAAGGGTGTACTGACTGCTGAGATAGAACAAGAGAACAAGGCAGCAAGGTTAAGTATGAGGTAAAGTATAAATGAAGGGTAATGGTAAACCCTATGGGTAAGGTTAGGGACAACGTGGTAAGCGGTTATCCTAACAAAAGGGCTAACCAACATTTTTCCTCCTACAGCAAAATAACTACTTTCTTTTCACAGCAAATAATTCCTCTTTCCTCTGCAGCAAAATAAGAACTTTTTTCACCGGTAATAATAACCATTTTATTTTTTTCTTCACCAGATATCAACTTATTCTTGAACGACTTTGGAGAAGGGTTAAGTATTTTGGTAGGGTTTGGTTGGTAAGTTCTGTAAATAACAACTTTCCAATCACATGTAATAATCTAGTTTGATATTTGTTTGTCTTGCAGCTTTAATTCCTGACTGTTGATGGCACATTGCATATGATGGCATTTCTGGGACACTGCTGATCACAGAGTTTGAAGTTACAGCAAGTTCAGGTATAAGGTAAAGAGGGTGCTCATATTGTTTAGAAATGTTCTCAACTTCATTTGTTAATTTCTGTTACAGGTTCTGTTTTCTTCAGCTGAGGACCCTCCCTTCATAGCTGATGGCATCTAATCTGATTGAAGCTACCATGTAATGGAGATGATGGGTATCGTATTTTTCATTTCTCTCTCTTTCTCTCTTTTCTCTTGTTTGTTTAAGAAAAGAAAGAAATTATTATACAAAGACATGAAATTACCTTTAAATCCAAGGGTTTTAGAGGAAAGGGGACCAAAAGTCATACTTTTCTGAATGGGTT
Source organism: Asterias rubens (assembly GCF_902459465.1). Taxonomy (NCBI): domain Eukaryota; kingdom Metazoa; phylum Echinodermata; class Asteroidea; order Forcipulatida; family Asteriidae; genus Asterias; species Asterias rubens. Next base: position 21,411,394 of record NC_047062.1, on the reverse strand, counting down.
TGATGCAGAAGGAATCTTCATCCAAATATTTTACAATGAACAAACTTGCAGTACACATTATTGGAAAAGGGAAGTTAGAATAATTTTGACACCATGTGCATCTGTTTCTTTGAAAAAGTGGCAAAACTAGAAGCTAGTTTCATCATAAGTTTTTTTTTTTACCATTAAGTTGAATGTGAAAATGCCTTTAACTGACTGACATTCCTTTGTTGAAACTCTGACCAGACACTCAGTCAAAACCAAACATTTTCATTATTATCTTTTCTTGAAATGGGGGGGGGGGGGAACTACACTGCAAGTATTGTTCAGAACTTCTCTCAACTCCATATTTTGTTTTTTTTTTACAGGTTCTAGTTTCTTCAGGTGAGGACCCTTTCTTCATTGATGTATTCTGATCCGATGGAGTTACCATGCAATTGAATTTGGTAATATATATTTTTGGTCTTTATTTTTGGCCTTTTTTTTTTCATGGTAAGTAAGAAATGATGATGAAACGGCATAAGTTTGCTTTAAAATCCAAGAGTTTTAAAGGAAAAAGGACCAAAAGTCCTACGATTTAATTTTGCAGGGCACACATTTTTGAAAGGACAGCACATGTTGGAATAACAATTTTTAAAGGAAAGAGTGAAATAAAACTTGGTCTGCTTAAACAAGTTTTATCTTGGTCTTTAAGTTGAATGCGGAAAATCCTTTAATTCTATATATTCCCTTGTTGAAACACTGATCAGTACACTCATTGGGGGGGGGGGTACTGGTAAGAGCAAGGGTATTAGATTCAGGGGTTGGTTTGATGCACAAATATAGGTCTGGTACATGAAACTTCCATGTATACCAAACCATTACTTGTGCATTTTTTCAACCTCATTTGGTGGTCCAGGAGGGGTTCTCAATGTTTCTGAGAGGATGGGGGTGCTACACCCCAAAGTCACTCTCTGTTTACGCCTCTGAGTACACTGAATAAGTTTCCTAAAATAACGGAACACCAATGGTTGTTGAACACTGTATATTCACTCAATTACAGCTTTCAAGAAACAATGCATTTTAACACCCATTTCTATTATTTATTACTTTCAGCGTTCGGTGCTTTTTTGATGAGATGACTCCGCCCCAAGACATGGATGAGACTGAGGTCACTGGAGGTTTACTTCAGGATCAGAGACATAGACGGAGCACTCTCCAGACCAATGCATCCATCTAGTCCATCTCTAAGAGTAACTTAGGTCTTCTTTTTTTAAATCACAGCTTTTACTGAGGCTCTATTTTGTTCTCTGTCTGTAATTTTAAAAACATACAAATTGGGCTGGGGAAGTCAAAAGGTCTAAGCTGTGGTTTTAAAAAAAATGGCCCATATGTTCAACTCATGTTGTACATGCAATTTTGTAATTTAAAGACACTGGACATTTTTGGTAATTACTCAAAACATTCGTTAGCATAAAAACTTACTAGGTTCTGAGCAATGGAGAGCTGTTGATAATATAAAACTTTGTGAGAAGCCACTCGCTCTCTGAAGTAACATAGTTTTTGAGAAAGAGGTTATTTCTCACTAAAATATTTGAATATGAGAAAAACTTCAGGCATGAAGCCTTTCTCAGACATCTGAAAGCTCACAAATTTGTGTTTCTCTTCATTGTTTTCTTGCAAATTTGATGACAAATTGAGCCAAATTGTGCACATGTTTGTTAATTAATGCATATGTTGAGATGTATCAAGTGAAAGTTCTGATCTTCGACAATAACCAATAGTGTCCAGTGTTTTCTGTAACTATCAATATGAGCTACAAATTAAGGGTTGATGAGACACCATCTTGTCATTTCTTAAGTCATCTGTTCATCTCAACAGCAACTTTACTGATCAGGTGGCTGGATTGATCTAGCATCTTTAGCACTTGAGAAAGTAGTTTGTTGTATATAGCCTCTTAAAACAATGAATGTGAGAAATAGTGTTATCAAGATAATGAGTTAAATATAAAGAAACTGGGGTGGATTTCACAAAGGTAGTCCTAACTTAGGACTAGTCCTAGGCAATGCTAAGAGATAGGACTAGTCCTAAGTTAGGAAGTTAGGATGTCCTACCTTAGGACTGGTCCTATCTCTTAGCACCCTAACTTAGGACTGGTCCTATCTCTTAGCATTGCCTAGGACTAGTCCTAAGTTAGGACTACCTTTGTGAAATCCACCCCTGGGCAGATTAACTTGAGGAAGTGTGTCTTTGGTGACACAAGAATGGAATTTGGTTGACAGTCAGAGTATGTCGTCAGGAAAAAATGATATTGCTATCAAAAATTGGTCTTTTAAAAAAGTACAGGTAGAATAGTCATCAGTTTTCAAAATGGCTGCCATTGTTTGTTATTCTACCTATAGTTCTTCATGGACACATCTTTGATGGCCTATAGACAAGTATCTTTTTCTTTACATCATATGACTGTGTGCCAATTACTAAGTATCATTAAACACATAATTCCTTTACCTACCTGCCACACTAAACATGTCTGTACACTCTGGGGCTTTCTATTCATGTGGTAAAAATTACACAAACAGCTAAAGTGGGAATCGAACCATTTTTTTTGGGGGGGGGGGGTGTAAAACAGAAGTGGAACCAATTGAAAGTAAAACAATTATGGAAATTCTTTCTGAAAAAAAAACCCAAAATTGTACTTTTTAACAATTAGTTGATTCGCCTGGCCACCAGTCAGTGGAATAAGCACTGTGAAAAGAAAATAGAAAAATACCCCCAAAACAAGACATGCAATGTAAGTTCTTTACTAAGAAATTTCATCATTTGTCATAAATTAATACTTTGGGTTACACAACTTTGCTTACACAAAACTGTACGGTCAAAAAGAAAGACGGTAAACAAAACTATTTTAAAAACATAGCATTCTAATCACCTTTATAGTGTTTTGAATCACTTGGATTTATGTATTTATCAGATAATATTGAGTTAATATTCAGGGTATTTTTTGCATGAAATAAAATACACTATAAATAAATGTGACACAGTGTCAAGTAATAAATTATTTGAGGGTCGTTTCTTAAGGTTTATTGAAATTGGGTGCAATGTTGCTCTTGGGACTATTATAGTTTACTCAATTTTTGGGAACTGACTCAAAACTAACTTCTAAAATCTTTGGACATAAAGCCAGGAAGGGATCAAGAAGGGGTGGTCTTGGGGTCGGTGTGAGGGTTGGGGATGGGTCTGAGGATCAGTAGGGATAGGTTCGTTGGTGTTAGCAGCGGGTTGTAAGGTCTGAGCATGGAGGTAGTAGGGGATGGGTGTTATGTTTGGGTGGTGGGGAAGCAAGTTGTGGTAGGGAGTTTCAAGTGCGGGGCTTAGGAAATGGGGATGTGTCGGACCTTGAAAATAGGGTTCTACGGGTAAAAACTTTTCATTTAAAAATGTAGACGAGAGTGACAAATTAACACCGTTAAAACTGCATACCGCCCTCTATTGTCGGAATTTGTTCATTTGGGCCAGAACTTTCTTTCTCCAACCCCCCCCCCCCCCCCCCCAAAAAAAAAAAAAAAAAAAAAAGATTGGGATTGACGGGGCCAGGGGATGGGTGTGACGGTCAGTAGGTATATGCTCATTGGAAATGTTGGCAACTAATTGTAAGGGGTAGTGTCTGGTCTGAGCGTAGGGGATGGTGGTAGGGGAAAATCTGGGTGGGGCTGAGTTTGAGGGTAAGAGGGGGATGGTAAAGGGCCTGTCGGGATAGGTTTCGTTTGTATCACGAGCAGCAGGTTGAAGGGTAGGGGAGTGGTGTTGGCAGGTAGGGGAAGAATGTGACGTTAGGGAGTTTTGAGCTTGCATGACTATTAGTAAACAAGGGGGGTAGAAGAGGGTATGGTAGGGGGTGGTGTCAGACCTAAGAAGTAGCATTTTTCGTTGGCCTAAACATTTAATAGTAACTTAAAATAAATGCTGACCCCTTTCGGTTCAGAAAAAAATGAAAAGTTCACCGATTTACAAATAACTTACAGGGTTTACAGAAAGCAATGGTGAAAGACTTCTCTTGAAATATTATTCCATGAAATGCTTCACTTTTTGAAAAAACAGCAAAACAATATAAATTCTCGTTAACGAGAATTACGGATTTATTTTAAACACATGTCATGACACGGCGAAAAGCGCGGAAACAAGGGTGGGTTTTTCCGTTGTTTTCTCCCGACTCCGATGACCGATTGAGCCTAAATTTTCACAGGCTTGTTATTTGATATCGAAGTTGTGGTACACAAAGTGTGGGCCTTGGACAACACTGTTTACCGAAAGGGTCCAATGGCTTTAATGGGATTGTCGGCAACAATCGATACGGGCAAAAACTTTCAATTTAAAGCAGACGAGAGAAAAAGTGACACCGTTAATACTGCATACCGCCCCCTGTTGTCGGAATTGGTCCAATTCTTTTCTTCGAAAACAGAGAAGGGCTGGTGTGGGGATTGATGGGTATTGATGTGAGGGTCAGTAAAAGAAAAAAAGACTATGATCGTTGGTGTTGTTAGACGCTAGTTGTTTGGGATAGGGTTGGGTCTGTGGGTAGGGGGTGGTCGTTAATGATAGGCCAAGATATGGTCAGGGTATAGGTTTGGGGGGGGGTGACTGAGGCGTGAGGGGAAGGGGAGGAGTGAGGGACTATGTTTCCTTGATATTTGTTGTTATAGCTGGGTGTAATAAGGGTAGGGGATGTGTGTATAGGGTGGTAGGGGAATGGTTTCATGGTAGGGAGATTCGGTTGTAACTGAGGGTGGGTGGATGTAAGGGTAGGAGATTGGGGTATATTGTTCAGTAGGGATAGGTTCGTAATGTGTTAGACCTAGGTGTCAGGAAATTGTGCTGATCGTTGGAGTAGTAAAACTTTTGTAAATAATAATATAAGTATAACCAATTCTTATATAGCACATTTCACAATAACCGTCTCAAGATTGTTGGTATGATTGTCAAGAATCGCGCTACTAAAAAAAATAGGCAAGAAACTTTCTGACACCGTTAAACCTGCATAGCGCCCCAATGTCAGAATTGGTCAATTTCGCCCAGAGCTGTGTCTGATTTCGGCTGATTTCTAGAACAGTTTAATGTCTAAAACATTGTTTTGGTCTGTCCAATGGGTCTTCTACCATGGTTCAATAGTTTAGTTTCTCACTGTTTTAATAACTGAACCAATTCCATGCTGGAATGGACGAGTTGCCTGACCCATAATGTTGTATCAAGAAAATAAATATATTTGTGACAGCACACGGGGACATGTTGGAGTAGATTGCAACTTGAGAACTTGAGGGGATCGATAAAGTATTGTAAACATGGATTTCGCCGGCAGAACCAGGCTTCAAACTTTCCCCTTTTTTGGCAGAGCCTGCAAAGGTTGTCGTTTAAATGTTTATAATGAGCTCAAAACAAAATTCCAACCACAGGTGACTTTTCAAGCCAAGCAGGGCAAGAGGGCGGGGCTTCAGCTAAATCTTGAAATGTAGCAAAAATAAGGAATGCAACTGCCTTGTGATGCAAATTTATTTTTGTGGCGCGTGCCATGATAATGAGTAATGCTACAGTTACAGTGTTGCAGTGGGGGCGAGCGTGTGTATTGAAATGCCATACAGTTAAATTGTAGCAGTGAGGAACACGGACGTCAACTTGGCTCTTTCTTCGGCTTTTACACGGGATTTGAGGAACTCAAACTGGACGAAAATTGACATTTTACAATCCTACCACATTAAAAGGAATCTTTAGACACTTTAGGAAGGCTATTAATTGAGTACTGTTTGTCAAAAATCTGTTTATTCTGTGTTGAGTTTGCAACCAGTTTGGAGAGCTCCTCGAAGTTGAGCGCGAGATTTCACGGACGATAACTAATGACTGTATAATGGATGCAACTTCGCTGTTGAGCCTCCCACTTGCTTGCGAGTTCCACGGAATAAGCATTAGCCTTCTCTATTAATGTTGACCTTTAAAACAGACAATGGGAACTCAAAGAACAATGTTAAACTTCTTCTGGACAAAAGACTGCAGCAAAACTTGACAACTTGTCGTTTTTCTTTGGAGTTCTTCACCAGGGCGAACTTGCCAGCCCCAGGAGAGTAACGCGCCGGTGAACTATGCCTGCAGCCCTGGGACAGCCGTCAGTGTTCATCCAAGGAACATGAATTCATATGAGTGTGGAGAATGTTGTCGATGGATTGGTTTTTCTTTGACATTCCAGTTTTAAAAACTGAACGAAACTTTTGACAGTAAAATCATTGGTTTCCAGAAACTCTAGCCTACTTGTGTAAACCAATGGAAAATTCGGTAATTTGACACTATTTTGAAGAGACTTTTATCTATGGATTGTGTGGTAAATGGTTTCGTCACAAGGTAAAGACAGAGTATTGAAAGGCAACGTGACGGTAAGCGAAGATCTAACCACATTCCCCCAATAAATAATCTTGCGGGTTTTATATTTCAGAATATTAAACGAGGTGCTTGTTGATGTTGTCAACTTGTTATGTATTTCTTGGTGATGTTACCACAATTTGATCTTTCTCGATGGTTAATTTCCTTGTGTTGCATGTTGGTCGTAGCCAGTGATGCATTGTTGTAATTTTTGGCTCAATTCAATGGAGGTTTTCTCTGGGTTGTTACAAGCTGATGTCAACAGTTGTCATGTTTAACTCAAAATTTTATCATGATTAAATAATTGCTATATATCTATAGTTGACCTATTTCTATCTGGCACTGCCTGTACCCTCTTGTTATATTATTTTTAAATATGTTTTACTCTGTAAATAAGTTTGACCTTTTTTGTTCTTAAATAAATTGTTACAGTTACACACAATTATTTCTACACAATATTTTAGAAATTAAAATGTAAGTGGTCCACACCCCAAACAAAATTTGTTGTGCAATCTTCCAACATTGTCAGCGTTGACCAATTAAATATGTTTGGCTTAAAACATCCTTACTCAGTCAATAATAAGACTATAAATTACAAAATAAATCATGTGATTAAACACCAAATTACACAACAACTCCTGAGCCCAACCCCAACAACCAAGCTTGTTTACAAAAGCCCATACCAGCTAAGAATAGCAACTATCAATCTTAAGATTGTGTAGCCGTGCTAATGTATACGGGCGCATGCGATTTATGCGAATAATAATTTAGGCAAACACCGAAGAAAAAAATAAACACAAAATGACAAAAATCGCAGCCCCCCCAGAAAATGATGACACTCTTTGATGATGTGGAGATACCAGCCATGGAGATTGAAGACGAGATTTATGGAGATTGAATGGTAAACAGTTTGGTGTGTGGTAAGTAATTATAGAAGGCTTAGAGTAAAATGCCAGTGTAGGTCTAGAAAATACAGCACTAATCATTTCCTCATAACAGGTTAAGAACTCTTCTGGCTGGTAATGTATAAGCAGTATACTTAGTCTTGGTTCAAGCAAACAGTATGTTCACACAAAAACTGTGCTGTTCTCCAACAAAGACTCGCTGAATGATACATATAGTAAAACAAACTACTTGATACCAAGACTAAGTGTTACTGTATGCCATGAACCAAAGTCTTCGATGCTTGGACCCACTGCAGAAGGGTGTACTGACTGCTGAGATAGAACAAGAGAACAAGGCAGCAAGGTTAAGTATGAGGTAAAGTATAAATGAAGGGTAATGGTAAACTCTATGGGTAAGGTAAGGTGCACCGTGGTAAGCGGTTTTCCTAACAAAAGTGCTAACCACAATTTTTCCTTCCACAGCAAATAATTCCTCTTTCCTCCAACAGCGAACTAACCACTTTCTTTTTACAGCAAATAATTCCCCTTTCCTCCGCAGCGAAATAGAACTTTTTTCACAGGTATGATAACCATTTTATTTTTTTCTTCCCCAGATATCAACTCATTCTTCAACGACTTTGGTTAAGTATTTGGTAGGGTTGGTAAGTTCTCCTTCCAAGAAAATAAAAACTTTCTATTCACAGATACTTACCTTTTCTGTTTTGTCTTCTCGTAGCTTCAATTCCTGACTGTCGATGACACATTACATAATGATGGCATTTCTGGGACACTGTCGATCACAGAGTTTGGTAAGTTAGAGCAGCCTCAGGCAAAGTAGAGGGTGCTTAGTAGATGGCCTACAATACTAACATTCAGTGTTGTAGTCGAGACCTCAAAGTCCGAGACCGAGACCCTGACATCCGAGGGGGAGACCGAGACCAGGGCCCAATTTCATAGAGCTGCTCAGCACAAAACGTTGCTTAGCATAAAATTGTTGCCTTGATAAAAAAAAAGGATTACCAACTGAATTTCCAAGTGATATTCAGGACAAGCAAACAACAGCTGAATACCAATATGCAACAAATGGAAATTTGCTTACTGTTTTTATCAAGGAAGAAGTGCTAAGCAAATTTGTGTGCTTAGCAGCTCTATGAAATTGGATCTCGAGATCTAAAACACTGCTATATTGTTAAGAACTTTTCTCAACCTCATTTGTTGTTGTTCTTTGTAGGTTTCATTTTCTTCAGCTGAGGATCCCTGTTTTTGTAGTTGGCATCTGATCTGAGTGGAGCTACATTTGTACCATGCAGTGGATTTTGGTATTGTATATAAATTAACATGTCTTTTTTTCTTTTTTCTTTTACAATAAAAAATAAGAACTGAAGATAAAAATACCTAAATATTTACTTCAAAATAAACAAGGAAATGACTGGTTTGGGGCCAAAAAGTTAAAATCTGAAACATTACAAATTATGATGAAATATCTAAGTGCACGTTATTTATACCAAAAAAAATTGGTAATTTACCAAAAAAACCAATTTTTAATTGTATATAAAAGTGAAAACAACTTGGGTTTTCTGGAAAATCTTGCAGCTGTTTTATCATGACTTTTTAACTCAAAGTAATTGAACGCTGAAAATATGGACTGTAGTCTACAAGCTCTGCTGCTTTTAAAAAGTATCCCTCTGCATTAATGCATTTACGTTATTCTCAACTCTTTCTTATTTTTTACATATAAAAGTAACTTTCTGTTATTTACTTTCTTTGGTTAATAATGTGAAATAAATAAACCTGAAAACTTTAACCTGAAGTTCCTTGAAAGGGTCTGTATACATTTGGTAATATGACTCTGAAAATCAATGGCAACAACAACTAATTACTCGGTAAAGTACAGCAGCTTTGGCTAGTTTGCATTTTGAGAAACCTTTTACTTTGAAGTATTGCAGTTATGGACACATTATGTACATCACTTTTAAACCCCAAAAGTTGATTTTGTATTCAACTACAGATTGTTCTTCCCGCGTGGACAAAACAACTCTAGAATTTCTGCAAGAACTCTACAACCTTTTGAAATGTAATTTTCACAGGTCAGTAAAACTTATTATTATGGTATCTACAACTGTAAAGGTTCAAATTCATCATCATCATCATCATTTAGGCTGTGTTCATCCAGTGTAAGATGTAGCCCTTCTCATGTAGACGCCATACATTTCTATTTCTTGCAGTTCTGGTTCCATGTTGTTCCTGCTTAGCTGAGGTCATCTCTCCATCTTCTTCTCTGTCTACCTCTTTTTCTTTTTCCCGGTCCTTGGTTGTCAATCCATTATTCTTGTTGTCCATCTATTGTAATTTCTTTAGCAGTGTGTCCAGCCCATCTCCATTTAGCTTGTTTTATTGTCCTTATTAAGGTTCCAATTATATTATCCCTTTAACCTTTTACTGAGTGGAAGGGCGCATAAATCAAACCACACAAAGACTAGTTGAGGCATTTCTCCAAAGTGTAAAGGCCAGGGGAATCAATTTATTGATATCCAGGATAGATCATTCCAAATACCTAATGAGGGGGTGGGTCAGGTGCCAGAGTTGTTATTATGATTTTAGTGACTTTTTTCCCAAAACATATTGGGTGCTGTGATAGTGAATTTTTGATCTTTTTCTAATCTGGAAAAAAAAATCTGATAAAAAGTGTTTCCACGTCCTTAAGAGCTTAGGTAATTAAGGAAACAAATCAATTACTGGGTAGCTAATGGAGGGCTCAAATATACCTAGACAATTGCTGGACAATTATTTGGAAAATGCACCACAAATATTGTTTTAATATTCTATTGGATGGTGTGGTAGTAAAACTTAGAATTTTCAAGCATTGGGATAAAGTTGCCATTACATGCGTATTGCACTATTGATCAGTACACTGACAGTGTCTCCTTAAGTCATATGGTATGGTACAGTAATTTATTTTATGTAATTATGCTTTCATTCAAAAAAATTAAATTTGAATAACACATGCTAATATTCTTTTGTTTTGTTATTAATTTTAGCAATTAGTACATGAGATGCCAAAACACAAGGAGAGGTCACTCACAGGTCAACTCACCATCTTACCTATAGAGAGTCAGGTCAGTGTCAGTCAAGGAGAGAACAACCAAGAGCCAACAAGTCATCCATCAATTTGTCAGCCTTGAGAGTAGACTTGGTGACAAGTCGTTAAATGTCTGTCGCAGTGATAGCGTTCCGACTTTCTCCGCGACAGACCATTTATGACTTGTCCGCAAGTCTATCTTGAGAGTGGCTTTAGTTACACAACTAGCAATAATGAGCTGCATACCAAGATTTGATGAGACAGCACCTCCACAATCATTGTCCTTTCATCCCTGGTGCCCTTTGGCCCAATTCCATGGCTCTGTACCGCCAACTCCGCTTACTATCACCATTCTCTGCTTACTGTGCAAGCACTGAATTTCTGCGCCAGCTGTGTAAGTGAAGAATCCCTAAGGTGGAGTACGCACTGGCGCAAGCAAATATTCCCTGCTAACCTGTGACCTACGCTTGATGTAATCGCCAAATTCTTTGCTTATTGTAAGCATGGAGAGCCATGAAATTGAGCCCTTAGGGGTAGCTCGACCCATCTTGAGCATTTTGAGCCTTAAATGTAGCTTGATATGTAGTCTCCACTTAAATGTTGAGGAATTTGAGAATTTTCATCAAAGAAAAAAGGTTTAGGTGACAGCTGACAGCAGGTTCAAATACCAATTACTTTCAGTTCCTGTGGAATCAACACACAGACAAATATCAAGTTGGAATTGAACCCACATTTTTCCACTTTCTAGAAAAAGAGTTTGGGCTTAAATGCAACTCAGTGTTAGTGGATTTCTTCACATGGAATTCTGAAAGACCTGAGGATAATTTGCTTCAAATTTTATAAACCACAAGGAAAAACTGACTGTGTAAATTTTAATGATTTTGGGTTGAACAAAGAAAAATTGACTATAGTGGGACTGGCTGTACCAAGTGTGGGTTGGTTGAGTCCCACTCTGGAAATTTTTTGCTTTGTTCAACCCCAAATCATAATAATTTGCTGCATTAGGTTCTAACAGTTGTGGACATGTACATAAGAGAGCGAGGTTCAGATCCAGGGCCCAATTTCATAAGGCATGTAAGCACAAACATTTGCTTAGCAAGAAATTTCTTCCTTATTAAAAACAGAATTTCCAACCAAATTTTCATGTGATTTTCAGGATACGTAAACAACATCTGAATGCCAGTAACAAGCAATATGCAACAAATTAAAATTAATTGGTTGGTAATCTTGTTTTTTATTGAGGAAGAAATCTTATGCTAAGCAAATTGTTGTGCTTCACTTTTTATGAAATTGGGCCCAGGCTGTTAGTGGAGGTGAGAGTTGAACCCAAAACTGTCTACTTTCCAGAGTATACTTTCTAGTTGGAAGTTGTGGGTTCGGTCCCAACCTAAAGTACCAGGGGATTTTTGTTTTACATGGGGTGTGAAACACTTGTAGGTATTCTTTGCCTCATTCAGGGTCCACACAGTTAATGGATAATTCCGGTGGCAAGAGTCATGACATCTGGGCCCAATTTCATAGAGCTGCTAAGCACAAAAATGTGCTTTGCATGAAATTTCTTCCTCGATATAAACAGGGTAACCAACCAAATTTCCACGTGATTTTCAGGATAAGCAAACAACAGCTGAATACCAGTAACATGCAATATGTAACTAATGGAAATTTGGTTGGTAATCCTGTTTTCATCAAGGAAGAAATTTCATACTAAGCAAATTGTTGTGCTTAGCAGCTCTATGAAATTTGGCCCAGTACAACCCCTCATTAAAGCTTTGAAAGTGCCCAACACATGTGCATAGGTTTCAGGTAACAGTTGTTTCTTAGTTTGTTAGTGAAAACTTAATGCAAAGACATAAACAATTGATTTCCATTGATTTTGAATGAAAGATTTTATCTTTAAAATCAATTATGATACAATGGTTTAAAGACACTGGACACTATTGGTATTTGTCACAGACAAGTCTTCTCACTTGGTGTATCTCAACATATGCATAAAAACAAACCTGTGAAAATTTGAGCTCAATTGCGAGATAATATTAAAAGAAAAAACACCCTTGTCACACGAAGTTGTGTGCTTTCAGATGCTTGATTTCAAGACCTCAAATCTAATTCGGAGGTCTCGAAATCAAATATTACTTCTTTCTAGAAAACTTTGTCACTTCAGAGGGAGCCATTTCTCACAATGCTTTATACCATCAACCTCTCCCCATTACATGTTACCAGGTAAGGTTGTATGCTAAACATTATTTGAGTAATTACCAATAGTGTCCACTGCCTTTAATGTGGTTGATTGCTGCATGTTCTGAAATTGAGATATAAATTTAGTGGTGCATCTTTTTTCCAAATGTGTACATGAAAAAAGGGGCACCCTAGCTGGGCATAACTTTGTCTTTTTAGTGTGATGGCTATAAAGAGTGTGCATTGTATGAATAGGAATTTGCCATTTTGAACCTCCTGCATTTTTGTTTGTATATTGACTCTACACAACTTAACTATGAGTTGATTACCTTGCACTTGCAGTAAGATTTTCGTTTATACATTGAGCTGTAACTTGTACATGAACCAATCAATTAAAGGAAAACATTTCTGAAATGCTTTGTTGAATATGAATATCTGATTTTAATGTGTTTTATTATTAATTTGTCTTACTAGGCAGTGAATTAAGTGTTATAACAACTTGACATATCAATACAGAGTTAAAAGCAGTTTCTTAGATTTGATTGTAGATTTACATTGATTCTTGAATACTTCAAAACAATTGGTGGGAGGTGGGGGCATCAAATGAGATGTTTGTAATTATTTCATAGTTTGGATGTGTTGAAGTATGCCCGTCTGCAAAAAGGATGAACAGTTTAATTACCCTAATGACTTGGAGGGTGTCAACAATAACATAGTATTCTAATTGGACATAATACATAATTCCCCATTTGCTGCAGCCATTTTGTATTTTCTCCTATTCAGACCACTATAACAAAACTGATACTTGAAGGGAAATAGTCTGGTCACTTTTTATAAGTTGAAAATTAACACCATCAGTGTCTTATTCTGACAAAGCTGGCTGCAGTGTGATTTTCATTAATATCTGGTATGCAAGTATTTTGCTGATTTCCTCCCCCTTTTGTAAATTTTATTGACATAGAAAACTAAAACACCGAGTTTTGTGTTGATAGACGGTTAACTCGTGGAATTCAATCCCGAAGTTGCATGCACGTTAGCCCCCTTAGCCACACCCCTCCCACCTGCGCAAAGAAAATTACGCCCTCTAAACAAAATTTATAATTATTTAAAATGCCGCCCTCTAGTGGTCTACCAACATCATTCCTCGCTCTTTTAAAGGGCAGCACATAAATTTTTTTATGTTTGGATGTTAAGTTAGTTGATTAGGGGCGGGGGGGATGGTCATCATGTATATACACCCTGAATGGACCATTCCCTTTCAATAAAGAAGTAATTTGAAGCTCTCGTACTCTGTGCATGTATTAGATTGTGTACCATTCCACAGCAATTTTGTTCGATTGTTGACATTAATAATTTGTTGGGATAAATTTCTTGGGTCGGAAATAATAATCACAACCTACAGCATAACTTGAGTCTGGTTGAAGCATTAATTAGAGCCTAATCACGACATGAAGTTGCTGTTCTCCCCTCCAAAAAAAATGTTCCCATTTCCGTCAAAAGGTTTAAAGTTTTTACTGCACTATTTCAAAACATTCGAGACAAACAAAATGTGCCCATACACATGTTACCCCCTTATAAACCCTGCACTCCAATCCCAAAGTAAACATATACCCCAAGCCGACCGCCGTCTACTCTGCAAGGTAACCATGACTCCATTCATTTTATCTGCTCACTCGTACACCGGTGTTTTTCAGAATATAAACGGGCAACCCCCAAACACAATGGATCAAACCCTCATCAATGTAGAAAAATATCACCACTGGAATGTTAAAAAATTGTATGCCTTTTGTGATAGTGTAACCTTGGGTTTTACTGTGACCCCCTTTCGCTTTGTTCCGAAGGTACGATACCAAGTTTTAGGGTTTTCTAAAAGCCTTTTCAAAACAAAAAAAACTTGCTCTCACCGACAATGGATTTTTTTTTCAGCTCGTACCCCACGCTGTTAATCCGATATGTACAAATAACAGCAGCATTGGTTCCCATGGTTCAGTTTAGTGTTTAATTTTGTTTGGCAATATTCGTGCTTTGATTTTAGACATTGGAAAAATGAAAAATCTTCTGTAATGTGGAAAAAATAATAATTATAATGTTGTTGAAAATTATGTTGAGACTTATTAATGTAAAAATGTCCCGTGAATAACAACCACTAAAAATTCATTTTTAAACCAGTGGTTTACTTTGTAAAACATGCACACCTGCAAAGAGTCTCTGCTAAATAATGGATTTTTTTTTGTGTAACAAAAAGCTTATCCCACTTAATAAGCTTATCCTATACTCAAGCTTAGTGTTGGCCTTATCCATAATGTATATACAATTAGGCCCTATGCCAATAAATTTGAAAAATTATACTCTAATAATTTATGACAACACCTTTCGTTGATGAAAGGAAACTCTCGGTATTTATTTTCTCATAACCAAGAAAAACATCAAGACAGTTAGTGTGCACAGAATGTAGGCTCGGAATTTATTCTAAATTCAAACTATCTGCCACAGCACAGTTCTATATTCTATGATTTTTCTATCGGATATGGGAGAAGATTCAACATAGGAAGACTAATACAACGTTGTACATTTAATTGTGCATAGGGTAACTGTATATTATAAGCACCAGTGATGACCGAATTATATAAACAACAACAACAACAACGATAACACCCAGGCATTTTATGAAATATCGGATCAGCTATTTTTATACGATCTTCCTGAGAACTTGAATCTGCTTGAAAACGCCCACGCCCCCCTTCAGTAAAAGATGAATAATATACGCAACATTAATATAGAATACTACTGTAACACTCAAAAACTAATTTGTTTTAGATTGCATGTGCACAAACAGTTTATAAGAATGAAACAGATTTGACAAGACAAGTAAAGCTGGTGAGTCACATTTCCGTGTAACAAAAAACAACAGTTTTAAATAAGTATAGTGTACATTTACTATCGCCAAGTACAAGCTACCTATAGCCCTGCCCCGCCCCTAACCTTGCACCCCACCCTAAATAATCTTAATCTGCTCATTGACCATCCAAATTTGCACAAAAGTATACAATGTCGAATGTTGACCCTCAAAAATGACATGTATTCAAGAAAGACTTCTTGGTAGTAGAAATCAATACATTGGTGACATTTTGACATCCACTTCTTATAGCCCAATCCAAGTAACCTTATAATAATTATTATGCATAGGCCTACTGGAAATATCCTTCCGGTTCTTTGTTAACACAAAACTGCCTGCTGATAAATACAATACATCAACAACACAAGCTTGACAAAGTGAAAATTAGTATTCTTTGTATCGTTTCAAAACAGCTAGAGTTAAACCCCAGAATAAAGGTGGTATTGGCAAATTCATATCATCATTATGGCCCATAAAACCTGTAAGCACAAAAACGTGTGCTTAGCTCAAACCAACTTTGCTTATAGGTAACCAGTCAGAAGCAAGAAATTTGCTAAGCAGTTTTTTCTGCGTGACAGTATAATAAAATTAGACCTAGATGGCAGATATTATTTGATTGACACATTTTGTCAAGATTGTTGCCTTCACGATTAAAGTGTGAATGGAAATATCAAGCCCCCCCCCCCCCTCAAACAATCTGTGTTTTCCAGTTTGAAATCGGAGCAGCCCAAGTATTAATTTCCTTTGGACACTTTGCTACAGTTTCACATCGAGTGTGTCTATCAGATATTATAAATTGTGTATAAATAAAAAATGGAGATTATTCAAACAACCGACAGCATTACTCCGTATGGCTCTCAAACACCGTCAATGACAGACACTTCACGACTCGAGTAGCCAATGTTTGACCAAGGGAGCCACTGTGTGGATACGAAAATATTTCCAAAAACAAAAACTATAATTGATTAGCATGATTTTTCTCCTTTGTTATTTTCACGATAGAACATTTTAAAGGCACTGGATTCTATTGGTAATCACTAAAAAATAATTGTTAGCATAAAAACTTACTTGGTATTGGTAACAAGCAATGGAGAGCTGTTGATAGAGTATAAAACATTGTGAGAAACGGCTCCCTCTGAAGTAACGTAGTTTTTGAGAAAATTGTTCACTAAAACAATAAAACTTATAAAAGACTTTAGCTGAAAGCACACCAAATAATATAATGGATACAAGGCTGTTTTTTTTTCCATTATTTTCTTGCAAATTCAATAACCATTGAGCCCAAGTTTTCACAGGTTTGTTATTGTATGCGTATGTTGGGATTCACCAAGTGATTAAAAGTGTCCAGTGCCTTTAAGTGGGTTATTTTCCCCTTTTCGGTTTGGATTATTTTGTTTGGGCAACTTTGATGTCAGAGGGTTGATTACAACATAGTTTTATTTTAAAGGCTGTTTATATGCCATATGGTTCCCTTGGTGATGCTATATATTTAATTTTACTTTTTAAACATCATCACCAGAGCAAAACAACATAGACACGAAGCTTTGTGTGGCTATAAATAAATTTACAGGACAACAGTAACTCGGCATTCTCTCATTCAAATCCACTTAACCAATACCAAAGGTTGGGGAAATAATGGAGGCCGTTTCCGAGTTGGCTTCGACTGGATCACTGTGTGTACGATACTTAGCAACACCCTTAGCAAAAATGGAGCTGTAGCCCTATAGCCACCAGGGCAAAATTTCATAAAGCTGTTAAGCAAAAAATATTGCTGGGCAAAAATGAGTTGCAACAATGATGCAACAATGTTAACTTCATGGAATTTTGGCTAGTAACCAGTTTCTGTTAAGCAGGATTTGTATGTGCTTAGCAATTTGTTGTGCTTATGAATTGTGGCCAGTCCAGAACAGCAGGGAAAGAAAATGGCGTGCAGGAGAACAACGGTCTTTATAACAACCCAGTGCCATGGTGGGAGAAATCTCTATCAATAGTTTTAGAAAACTAAATATCACTTTCATTGCACATGGGAATGCTTTTGGCCAATACACAGTGATATACCACTCCCGGTTAGTCCCTCTTTATATAAAAGTGAACGTAATAAAAAACTTTCCATAAACACAATTTGGTAATACGACATTTTCAATCTATCCAACAAAACTTTAAAAATAGAAAGGTGTTCAGCTTCGTAAAGATGAGGTCCTCCGCAGGATCCCAGCGGTGCACCCAGGGTGGGGTGGGCCGCTCAAATCGGCGTATTTACGGTAGCGAGCGATGCTCTGAAGCCAACAGTGGAAGTTAATTCTCTGATTCTCGGTGAACCAGTTGCTGGCATACGCCGTTGCAACCAGCATGTGGACATCCTGCTCGAAGTGGGACCCACATCTCGCGTAACTATCGTAGCACCTCTTGACGCAGTTGAAGATCCGATTCCGATCCATGTAGTCCGGTTTACGGAGGAGGTGACAGGCGATCAGGAGCGAGAGTTTGGCAATACTCTCCGGGGAGAATCCGTATGGGTACTGGGGGTCGAAATCCACGAAGTTGGAGTGGAGTAGAGTACATTCACCGCGTTTCCGTTGAAGCTGTAGCCGTGCATCGGAGAGGTCTCTCTCGAGCTTACGGCTGCTGGTCTCAGAAGTCTCCAGCTTCTTCTTGGTCTGTTTGAGCTGTTGCTCCGTCTGGGTGAGTTTCTTCTCGAGGTCCTTGACGAGCTGGTTCGTCCAGTCACTTCTCTTTGGATCGTCGAAATCGGGCTCGTTGGCCGTGGCTGCTATCTTAGCACACTGTGCCTGATGATGGGGAAGCTCGTAGCGGCTGACGACCGTCTCGCAACCGGCACATTCGACTGGGGCATAGGCGCAGCTTTCCCGGTGCCTCTCCAGCGATTCGACTCGCATCACCAGACGGCAACCACGGTCACCATAATCACATTCCACCGTCAAGTTATTGACGATTTCTCTAATAGCCCAGACGGGGCTCACCTGGAACTTGCTGACGGAGGCCCGACACTGGGGGCACGACCCGCTCAGGGGTCGGGCGAGCCAGGTATCGAGACATACCTCACAGAAGGCGTGACCGCACCGAGTGAGTACTGCGTCTTTCAACACCGTCTTACATATACCGCAGATCAGATTCTGGTCGGGATTTATGAGGAAACGTTCGGAGGCGAAGCCCATGATGATTGCACTCTGACACAAACACAAATCTCAGCCTGTGAATTACAGCATATAAACAAAGAATCCCACCTCTGCTACTGTAGTGTTATACTCAATGTCAAGTAGGCCTACTATGCATTGCTTTTGCATAGACAAGATGCCATCTTCTACACTATGCTATACATCTTCGCATCCAATCAACGTACGCGGGTGATCTGCTTATTGATAAATATCCCTCGATATCCAAACGTGTAAATGCAGTCCACAGCACCAGCACTCAGTCCAGTTAAAGGCATAAGAAGAAAATGTCACTTGATGTTGCCACGGTAGTACATTATTCTCTGCTTGACATAGACGCAGCTCTTCGTTAAGGAATTCAATCTTGAAGCTCTTATGTCTGACTCTGCCTACATATACGGTGACCTCTTCACAGTGCCGGCCACTCCCCGTCCTTGCCTCTGGTTCGGCCCGTACTGATATGAGTAGTGAGAGCAGGGACCTTACTGTGAACTTAATAGTGAAAAATATGTGCGCCGTGCGTGTGTGTATCCGAGTATGAATGTCGTACAGGGCACCCGCTTATGTGCATGTACGCGAGCTATTATTTATGATGATACCTGCCAGATACTAAATTATGTTTGTCGTGAATGAAATGCTGCAATGGGATATACCATATCAGCATTTATAGTGTTGGCCTGTTGAAGCACGTTTCAAATTAGGTTTTCTGTACTGCCGAAAAGGGACTATATAGGTGGAAACAATATAAAGACAAAAAATTACAATTAAACGACGTATCTCATTGATTAACGATAGTTTTTTTTAAAGCAAAGCACGTCAGGTGTAGACTAAAAGTACACCATTGAATCGAGGCTAAGAAACAAAATAGATTTGTCTGCAAAACAACACAGAGATTATTTTTCAGCAATACCGATGTTTCTATAAAGATTATAAAATATCATGTTAATCTTATCTAGGTTTTTTTTTTTTTTGGTCTGTGAAACAGTAAATTAACGGCGAATGACTAGCAAGCCGCTCTAATATCATGCAAATTGACGTATCATCATAATTATCAGAGATATTACGCCATATGTTACCGCGTGTATTTGCGAATTGTATTTGCATATAGCTACAGTTGTATTTGCCCGACTAAGCTTTCTCTTTTAGGAACTTGTTTATTCTGGTGCCGCAATCCGGATGATGAGCTCATTATGTGGAAACTGGTCATTAGGAGACTAATTTGAGGAGTCTTATTCTCTGAGAACAGAAGTATGTTGTGTCCGAATGTATTGCACACTGGACACGTTTGGTAATTGTCTATGACCAGTATTATCACTTGGTGTATCCACAAATATTAATAAAACAAAAAACCTTTGAAAATTTGGTCTTAAATGGTCATTGCACGAAAATATAGAAAGACACTACGCCCTTGTTGCATATTTTTGTCTGCTTTCAGATGCATAATAAAAGGCTTCAGCCGAAGTCTTTTATTATTTGAGTGAGAAATTACCTCTTTCTCAAAAAAAATTTAGACACGAGTTTTTACACTATTTACAGCTCTCCATTGCTCATTACCAATTAGTTTTTATGGCAACAATTAATTTACCAATAGTGTCCGGTCGGGTGCCTACTGGAAACACTATACTAACAGTTTAAAAAGAACCTGTCTGCTAATATAAATAAGGGGACATTCAACATATTTAATGTTAACACATCCCCCCCCCCCTCAAAATACTGTTTTTGATAAGCAGGATACAAGCCACAGTTGGCACACGTAAAAGGCTAGTTTGGCTGGTAACCTTATTCTGGTAAGCAAGCATAATTATAGTATAACTCTGTTGAATTTAGCTCTTTTTTTTTAATTGGGTCCATGTCCGGGTGTAGCCAAAAATATAAAACACCGGAATCTGATATCGCACTGAATCAAAGTCAAACTGCGAAATAATTAATTATTCAAACCACACTTATCTGAGATGCTTAACCCGGCACCTGCTGTGGTTCGACGAAACAATTAACACATTCTTTGTTCCCAGTCTCATCTAAATTAATGAACAGTTGTACATTAGATTGGAGTTGAAGTAGGTACATGCCACATAATATCCGCTCGTTAATTATTATTGGCATTGCATAAAAATATCACGAGTACATTAGCCTTCTCTCTTCACCACGGGCACCGCACTGCACTACAGCGTCCAGTGGGCTTGATGTGTGCTAGACTTGACTCAAGTCCCAATCCCGTGTCATCACCAAATAACTATATTAAATTCTGTGAAAACAATGGTGACGGCGAGCGCACATTGCTCGAACTTGTTTGCTATACTAGTAAATGGCGCGATATGCTTAGGGACCTCTTACACACGAGAACGGGACTCGAATCAAGTCTAGATGTCTACTGGCGACTGGGACAGCGAGCTTTTTCCGTCTCTAATAAAAAATAACAATACTGATGAAAACATTATAATAATAATATAATAAAAACACTGACCACTTTTGTTATAATTATTAAAGGAACACGTTGCCTTGGATCGGTCGAGTTGGTCTTTGAAAAGCGTTTGTAACCGTTTGTTATAAAATGCATATGGGTAGAAAGATGTTGTAAAAGTAGAATACAATGATCCACACAAACATGCCTCTAAATTGCACGGTTTTCCTTTGACCTCGTCGACTAACACGGTCGGCCATTTATGGGAGTCAAATGTTTGACTCCCATAAATGGCCGACCGTGTTAGTTCGCACAGTAAAAGAAAAACCACGCAATTTCGAGGCAAATTTGTGTGGATCATTGTATTCTACTTTTAAAACATCTTTCCGACCATATGCATTTTATAAAAAACGGTTACAAACCCTTTTTATAGACCAACTCGTCCGATCCAAGGCAACGTGTTCCTTTAAAGCTTGTGGTTTATATTGATAATTATTAAAGTTATGAGATAGCATTGGGTTCGCAGTAATTTAGAGCTTATTGTAATAATGTCGAATGGGCGTTAATGTTGATCTACCCTTAGGCCCTATTGGTTGTGTGTGAAATTATCTCCAAAGATCTCGTCTTAAAACGAATCAACACACATAGTATTATCGAAATGTTTCATTTAAGGTTTTTTGAATCATAACAATCTAGTTACAATACAATATGTAACTCTCGCAGTTTCTGTAAATCACATCTCGATATTGTTCAGAAACAGCTGTGCATTATCTTGTTTCAGAGATTTAACATGGCAGCAAACTGTTGCCATCGTTACTGTAATAATCCGTCATTTTGACCCGGGGAGAGATAACAATTTATTGTAAAGCCTTTTGCCAATCAATAAGCTTGTCTTGATCTATAGATAATTCTCCACCTTTTTCAATGGAGATTGTTGCAATTCAATGCTGCCCACACTCGTATAGCAGCAGTCTTTGCTAGCACTTATTAGTATGGCGAATTGGTTTTTGAAACCGTGCGGTTGTTTACCCTACATAAATGTCGATGTTAAGAAAAAAACTAACACATTTGAAAAATTGCGCTTTTTAGATATCCTGAAAATCCGGGGGAAAAGGTCCATGCAGGAAGAATAATCCCTAATAGGAATACACAACCTGAGAAACGTCCCTGGCAGTAACGCTTTTGCGGATTAAATTTTGGGGCAAAAAAAAACAATTTATATCATTTTTAACATAACCACATAACTTCAAAGTGAAATATTTTTGTAAATGCTTTAAATACATAAAAAACTGTTGTAGGCTTCTAACAAAATGTTTGTTGTCATGACTACCAAACTTATACTCTCCCTTTAATGCCCTCTAAATGATTCAAAGACAACAGAGACGTTCATGGCAGGTTTTTTTTAACAATGCATCATATGGCTTTTCGTGGCCATTCTCATGTTTCAGTGTGTACACGACAACTTACAGTGATTTGGAGACCGCCTTTCTTCATGTAACTATAATGAGATGTGAACCATACTTGTAATTATTTCAAGGCGTATGTGTAAGAATCAATAGGCTAATTGGTAGTCCTTGAGTTTAATTTACTGTTAACAAGGAAGAGTGGGAACTCATTATGTAAAAAATACATGTTTGCAAAAACATACAGTATCTTAAACGCATGGTAGATTTTTTTCTTATTTAGCAAACTAGAACATTATATTGACTGATATTTATTTAATAAGAAAGCCCGTTTGTGATATCCCTATTTTAATTTGGAGAGCAGTTATATATGTATTTTGTTTGGCGTGCAGTTATTTATATATTTATTTTTTTGAGGAGCAGATAATATTATAATTTTCTAGAGTAATTGTTTTCATTTGTAAGAGCGGTCATTTTCTTTTTTTGAAGAGCAAATATTTAAAATTTCAAGAGGGCCTGAGGTGGTCAATAACTAGTGAGCCCCAATCCAACCTTTGCCTTATGGTGGTCGGGGTGAGTGCTCAGTAAATATTTATTTTCGAAAGAATTTATTTTTATTTAAAAAGCAGCTATTTATGGTTTTCAGCTGCTTGAAATTAAAAATATCTTGCTCTCCAGAATGATAACTGCCTTTAAAAAAAGGAACTGTTTTCCAAACTAAAATAGTGATTGCTTTCACAGGCCTTGAAATTTGGTAATGAAAAACATGTATACAATACATCTTCAACACAAAGAGGAAATTTACGATTTTATCCCTTATTGTCCGTCGATTTTTCCCCCCGGAATCTCCGGTTCAAACAAAAACATCACACGAAGCACGAACTCCTATTTTCAAATGGCGAAACAAAAAAAAATTAGTTTTTGTCTCTAATCACCTTCAGAATAAATAACAGACATTTGCACTACTATTATTCTATGAATATTGATACTGTTCTGAACAGGTGAAGAGACAATAATCAATTATCTTGCCGCACACCTCTTTAGAGATTCCACCTGCCTTGCACGTCCTCTTAAAGGGTAAGGCTTCCGCGTCCAAGGAAGTAGGGTCAGGTGGTTCAGTGAAGACAACAAAAGAACAAAGTGATGATTCACTTCTCCATTGTTTGTTAGTGTTTTTTGTTTCTTTTTTTAAGGGAAGGTATACGTATGGTAATCACTCTTAAAAGTAATGGCAATATTGGAATATTGATCAGAAGTACAGCAGCTTTCGATATGGAAGCATTCAGATTTTCCAGAAGTTTGTTACCCATTTTTGAGTGGACTCAGAAAAATAAATTTTCCCATCTTAAAAGCACTACGACCTTGGCAGTTTTTATGTACAGAAAAAATTGATGTCGGTTCCTAAATTGACCGTTGCCATGCAATGAGTTTGGTCAAATCGGGTAATCAACCATACAGTGTTAGAGTCACACATTATTAGTGCAAAACGTGCACACGTGTAATTTTCTCTATGATTTTAAACAGTTGTTGTGATGGTCTATTTATATTATAATACAAGTCAGACCCATTGAAAACGGGTCACCTCTCCAAATTGATATTAATTTATAAAATTGTGTAACTCAATTAGAGGTCACTTTTCCATGGCACTGATTCAAAACCTGGTAATTATTGGAATATTAATATTGTACAGCTTACGCTTTACCTGGAGAAGGACTTGAAAAGAGGCCAATCGTTTTACCATTCTGATGCAGGGTTATACACGCATGCTCACAATTATCTTTTGTGATCAATCATTTCCTGGTGCACAACCATGCGCGGTAGTTTCATCATGGGTGTGTAACTTTAATCCATGAAACTACGGCAAATTTAAATACTGATTCGAAATACTATGAAACCGTGTTGTGATTCTCAGTACAAAGTTCGCACCAGATCTCTAACATGAAATTAGCGGCGTCCTTTGCTGTTATACAATATGTGCACTGGTAGGCGTGTTTTTTACTGTCTGCCACAACAATCTATTTTCCATGGTAACGGTGGTACACTGTGCTTATTATTTAGATCAGCCTCTTCACCTGGTGGAGTAGGTCATACTTCGATACGGGAACGTTCTTCTCATCAAGATTTTAAAAAATGGACAGTTTGATTTTCGTCTGTCTTGAGATGCTTCTTGTGGTTTCAGCATCTTATAGTGTGAGCCGAGGAGTGTCGTACCAGCCGGTAGAGCACCACGCCCTACGCGGTCAGTCCTTCATGAATATATCGGGCATCTCCGCTATAAGGTGTTCGGCTCGGTGTCTCAGCCATCATGGATGTTTCTCGTTCAACTACGATCACATCAATCGAGTCTGTCAGATGAACAACGCCTCAAGACAGCAAAAGTGCGATTATTTTCAAAAAATGCAATCGTTCAGTTATTACGACGCCACTGCAATGCCAATGAGTTACCAGGTAGTTAATTTTCTTCATTAGTCAATTTTACAAGATAATTTCAAAGCAACACAATATTTTATAAGTTTCCAGATGCCGAAGAGTCTTGTGGGTTTGTTTGCCATTTGGATTTTCAAATGAAAATGTTACTCTTTTTATTTGGTCGGTGTAAATAACTTATTGGCACCGATTTCATTTGCACCACAACATTATATTTTGCAACAGACTTGAATTATGGTTCATTTATAAGCGAATTTCAAACGAAAGTCATATAGATATATGGCCCATTAAGCTATTATCTGTGGTAATATTTTGTCAATTTTGTGTCTTTTTTCAAATAAAGACCGTCTCGGTCTTGAAGATGGTTCAATCCCCGATGGAAGCCTCTGTGCATCAAGTAGCTGGGCACCACAAGTAGTCTATACAGATACAAGCACACCGGCTGATGGCCGTCTCAACAAGATACCACCACATGCTGATATCATTGGAGCATGGTGTCCCTATGTGTCAGACAACAACCAGTGGATACAGGTGGATTTGGACAGCTCGACCTACGTCACTGGGGTGCTCACACAGGGTCGTCAGGATAACTCTTGGCAGTGGGTGACCAAGCTCAAAGTGCAGTACGAACCGCCCTCACCGGCAAGTCTTGTTGACGTGGAAGACGGGCTTGGTCAAACAGAGGTATTTATAGACCATTTTCTCAATAAAATATACTAAAAAGGATGAATAATATCATGTTCTTAAAGGCGCCGGACACCTTTAGTTATTGTCAAAGACCAGTATGTTCACTTGGTGTATCCCAACATACGCACAAAATAACAACCCTGTGAAAATTTGAACTCAATTGGTCATAAAAGTTGCAAGAGAATAATGAAAGAAAAACACCCTTGAAGCACAACTTTGTGCGCTTAATTTCAGAGAAAACTTCAGCTGAAATAGTTGATAACTTGAGTAAGAAATTACCTCTTACTCAAGAACTATCGTGGGAGCCGTTTCTCACAATATATTATACTATCAAAAAATGTGCTCTCCATTGCTTTTTAACAAGTGTTTTTGTTCAAGCAAAATTACCAATAGTGTCCAGTGCCTTTAGTTAAAGAATATTATTATATCTTCTCCCTATTGCAGATATTTAATGGCAACACCAATCATAACGGCATCGTGGAGAGGCGCTTCTTCGAGCCCCTCTTGGTGGTCAAAGTCCGCATCGTGCTCATCGAATAGAATGATTTCATTGCCTTGCGTTTTGAGCTGCTCGGCCGTAGACATGAATGAATAAAATGACATCGTGTGGAGGCGCTTTTTCGAGCCCATCTTGGCGGTAAGAGTCCGCATTGTGCCCACTATTAAAATGGAGTGATTTCATTGCATTGCTTTTTGAGCTGCTCGGTTGTAAATAAGGATGAAGAAAACTAACATACTCCAGGATCTGGAAATAGAATGATTGTCACCTTGTGAGGGATAAACACATAATACTTTATGTACACAATTTGATTGGATCGCTGTTAATTCGTTAATATTATTGCAGATAGTCGATACATAAGTCGTGACTTTGTTTGTCACCCATTTTTTTTGCTTGATTTTGTTAGTTGTTTAAGGTTGCTGTCTCTGCCTAATATAAGTAGATTTCTCTGCTGCAGTTGTAACAATTGAACCTTAATGTTAATCTTGTAACTACGCCTATTTAAGTAACTATTTTGTGTGTAGGCCTATACATATTTGGATTATTCTGATCAAGAATTTGTGTTTACCGCGTTGTTTAGAGCAACAAGCCTTTAGGTAGTCCACAGGGCAAATTCTTACGGGCGTCTCTCTCCTCTACAAACAAGCTTTTATTTTATTTTATAGAAAGCAAGGGAACAGAGATAGACAGAAGAGATATTTGAACATATATACGAGTTTGAACAGCCTGCAAGGAAACAATAACTGGCCGGATGAAAATAAAAACCGCGTAAGAAATTGGTCGAAAGAGGGCGCCGCAGTGGTTGTCCGTGATTGGAAAATGCAATACAAAAACTAAAAAGATAGACAGAGAGAAAGAAAGAGTTTTTGTGGGGAGGATCTTTCACTGCATCCCGTAAGGAGCAGTAGTTGTTTGGAAGCACGAGGAGGGAAATTAAGACGCCCGTGTGAAAGGTAGCAAGCAAAAGTGTGACAATAAAGCAAAACTAAGGACTAGCAGATAAAAGCATCGTTCTGAGAACTGATCGAGGTTTACAGTTTTAAAATAATATTAAAGAGCTGTATTTAGTATTAAATAATTAATATTGTTCATCAATAATTATGTACTATCATACCTAATAAATTTTAATGAACGTCAATCTAGCATTATTAATTCTTAAAGAGGGACTCCAATGTCAAATTAATTGTTGTCAAAATCCATCAATGTTAGAGTATGTTCCGGGGGAAATGGCGCGGCGCGTCTTTCTGTTGTCCTCAGTTGTGTATTACTTTGTTTTCTCTTTTACTGCCTGTCCCCTTTTGATATCAAGATGTATCCCCTTTTTTCTTTTGAAACTGTTTTTAAAATTGCAGATGAATATATTTTTAATGTTTTTAAAGTAGAGTAAACACAATTGCAAAGTACATGTACGGACCAAGTCGTGAGTTTGTACGTTTCAAAAAAAGAATGTTTTGTTTTTTTCCGGCAATGCCGACCAGGTGTATTGCTGCTGAATGCAGAAAAACACTTTTTGAAATGTACCAACTCACGACTTGGACGTACATTTACTTTGCACGTGTGTTTACTATACGCATTGCAGGCAAAGTCTGCCTCGATTGACGTCACAAAAGGGGTAGGCGGAGTCAGCCCCCAAACAGCTTTATATATTTTTTAAACATATAAATCGTGACAAACAATTACTAAACAAATTGTTGTATTGTTCGTAAGCATATACTCTTATGTTTGAAAGAAAAAAAAATCTATTTCCAGGTGACTTTAAGAGTCTTGTCCTATTCGTATAAATGTTTTGTAATTTTGTATTTATTATGTGAAATTGCCAAATAAATTATAATAAACATCATTCTGGGTCAAATGAATGGACCTCTACATTTTTGTACGGGAATGTTTTTGGTTCGTAACCGACTCTTTCAATTAGGGCAACATTTTCAACGATTACGTCTTTTGATGTCAACAAATAATATTAATATTTTCATTCCAATGAGGAATATATCACCCAAAAGGTCAAATTCAAGGCCGTTGTGAATGAAATATTATCAGGGTCATGAATGTACACAAAAACAAATAGACTTTTACTAGATGTCTGAGGTATTCATAGTTCGGTAATCATTTTAAATTATTGGGAATTTAATAACTTTTATACACATTTTAATAACTACAAATACACAGACCACATTTTGTAGATTGAAGTAATCAAAAGTCACGTGGTATTACTTTGTGCACCTTTTGAAGTCGTGTATCATACCGAACTAGGTGATGGATCATGTTGAAACTTGGTATTCGTCAATGATGTTACTGTATGCGCAAAATATGTATAACGAACTAAACAAGGTACAATCTAAATCCTTTTTGCAAAAGGCTTTGGAGGTCATGCATGAAATAATATAGAATGACATCTTCACCAATCGCTACGTTATACTTCCACAGCATAACATAAATGTTTAGATATATATATATATGTATATATACAGAACAACAGGGGCAATCAAGCTGAAACATTGCACGTATTTAAGCTGGGCTGTGTTATATCCAATAATGTAATAGGTAATTCACGATTACAGTTTTAAGGTTTTACGTCTTTATACAAACTAGCATACTTGAACAATAACTGTTTTGAACTCTTTTTCAATCTGGAGAACCTTTTTTTCATAACAAAATTTATGTATATTTTTAAATGCTAAGTAAAGTGTGATGTCACAATACAAATTACCATGGTAATACTGACAACTCATCCTAAAGGAACGCAGAATTGGTAAGAAACAAAAATTGTGAAGATCACAGATTTACATAAAACGTACACGGTCTAATGATGATAATAGTAGAAAACATCCCTTGAAATATTTGTGTCTGAAATTTCATATTTGATGAGAAATAAATAATCAAATTTCGCGTTTGGAGTTTATCGCTCAGTGAGCGTTTTAATCATTTTTGTTTTGGCATCGATGCAATGCAAAATTTGTAATCGGGTTTTCACTATTCTCTGGTGACCCACTCAAACTTCTGCAGGTTTGTCAGTTTAATATGTATTTGGTGCATAACATAACGTGTTTTCACTGCCTGCAACTTTTTTGCTTGCAAAACAATTCCGTAATGTTCCTTTAAGATGATTCGTAATCGTAGTGCTATGTGAATTCCATCAAAGGAGTGCCCTTTGTATACAATGTACTTCATGCGTCTTTTGCGGGCTATACCATGTGTAGTGTGGACTGTGGATCAACGACAGGACTAAATTACAATACTCAATTTATTTTGACAGTTCAAATCCAAACTTCCTTTTAGTTTCCGTAATGTTCTCAAATTGTACGTCAAAGTCGGTGCCCGACCCCAAACAAAGGTTGCAGGGGTGGATTTCACAAAGGTAGTCCTAACTTAGGACTAGTCCTAGGCAATGCTAAGAGATAGGACCAGTCCTAAGTAACTCATCCTAACTTGGGACTGGCCCTATCTCTTAGCATTGCCTAGGACCAGTCCTAAGTTAGGACTACCTTTGTGAAATCCACCCCAGGTGTTTCATTTCATAGTGAAGTTTACTCACAACCAATCAGCTCAAAACGCAGAGCGATATTGTTACCGTTCCACTCAACGGGTACAATACGAAGCTTGTTCGCCAAAACAGGCTCGAAGAAACGTCTGTCAACGATTTCGAGTTTGTTGGTGTTGCCAATAAATTCCTGTGAATTGGAATGAAAACAGAGAACACTTATAACATACTGAAATTAAGTTGTTATCATAATGAATTTAAACAGATTTTAGCTTTTGAAAAAGACTCCGATATGGACGAATAGTCAGGCAATCGCTTAACTACTTTTTACATAATTTTATGCCATGTATATCGTAGGTCATTTTTTAAGCAGTTTGAAACAGCTAATTCTACTTTCTAATTTGAACTGTCAAACAAAAGCTGCGGTTTGTATTCTTTTATAAAATCATTATTAATTTTTCAGTCAGCAGAAACAAAATACAAGAAATAATACCTCTGTGTGCCCAAGATGGTCTTGCACATCAGCAAAGGATTCCTGTGAGGGTGGTTGGTACTGCACTTTGTACTTTGTCACCCATTGCGGATGATCAGAACGCCCCTGGGTGAGCACCCCAGTCACGAAGGTCGGGTTGACCAAATCCACCTGTATCCACTGGTTGGCATCGGAAACATTGGGATGCCATGCGCCTATGATATCTTCCTGTGTGGGTATCTTGTTGAGACGACCTCCAGCCGGTGTGCTGAATTGCTGGCCCACTCCAGGCTCAGGAAACCAGTTGCTTGATGCGGAAAGGCTCTCATCGGGGATTGAACCATCTTCGACACCGAGTCTCCCTGGATTAGAGTAGAGAGATGCAAACTTAAAGCCCCGCTCATACTTGTTGTGAATGCGATCGCGATACGAATTTTGACGTCACAAATTCGCAACGAATAATTTGCATCAGTTTACCTTCGTGTTCAACCCCTGCGCAACATTCGCTGCGATTCATACACAGCGCAGATTTTAACAGGAAGAAAATCAACCACGTCGAAAAAGTTTGAGGAGTGGCAAAGTTTTACCACCTCAACAACTTCATTGACAGAATCAGAGTTGCGGATATTATTTAACTTACCGACAAGGCAACACACGCTGGTAGAGGAAAGAGTTGATGATTCTCCATCGCTTGAAACAGTGTTGTTCTGTATAGAAACAGGAGAAGGGATACACAAACACATACAATCAATATTGAGTGCCTGGGAACAAGACGATTACGAGTTTGATACAATTTTATTAAGTTTGATAAATGCATATAGGTAAACTACCTGGCAATTTCTTGGTTTCGCAGTTGCGTCGTAGTAAGTGAACGATTGCATTCGCTGGAAATGATCGCACTTTTGTTGTCTTGTGACGTTGTTCATCTGACAAACTCGATTAATGTGATCATAGTTGAACGAGAAACATCCATGATGGCTGAGACACCGAGCCGAACACAGGACGGCAGAGATGCCCGAGATATCCCTGAAGGACTGGCCGCGTAGGGCGTGGTGCTCTACCGGCTGGTACGACACTCCTCCGTAAAGACCACTCACACTATAAGATGCTGAAACCGCAAGAAGCATCTCAAAAAAGAGGAAAACCGAACTGCTCAAGGGAGCCATTTCTTCAAAACCGTGATGACAAGAAGTGCCTCGCATCAAAATAAATCCTTCTCCAGGGAAAGCATAGGCTGCACTAATTAATCAACACTGTGTACAACCGTTACCATGGAAAATTGATTTCTGTATCCAATTGCATTGTATTTCACGTTAAAAATACAGTACCGATTTTGTACTGAATCGAAACATGGGTTAATTGTTAACCCGAAAGAGTAATGGGTTGATGTCGAGCATGCGTATTGGCCTGCATCACGTTAGATTATAAACAATCAATACGGCAAATATTTTAAAAACCGCTGGTGAAAAGATTGACCTCTTGTCAAATCCTATTCGGTGTAGCTGCACACAATAACTACAATGGGAAACTGACTTCAACTTGAATGGTCAGCCTTTTTTGCATCAAAATTTCTAATAATAATAATAATAATAATAATAATAATATCAATGTTGAGGGGGTTAATGTAGTGACGACTTTGTATGAGAGTCGCACCACTGTGTTGCCGTCTCTCTTCGAACGACGTTTTAAATTAAATAGAAAGCTTGATGGAAACTAGTCACACAAGTCAAGATAAATTGTAATAATATAAACTGGGCTCTTTGTATTGATAGGTTTGTCTTTTTATTACAATAAATAGACCATCGCGAACCTCACTATTCATTCAGCAATTTGCGTGTGTGCGTATGTTACGAGTGTTCTCGATGCTGTCTTTCAGTGTCTTAACAACGGGGCGGGCGGGTGGGGCACCTCCCCAATGAGATGTCTGTGGTTCACTTGCGTGCCCCTATCCCCATTTGAAATCTGGGATTTTGGGATTAGACATTTCCCGAGTTTTAACGTGGTAATTTTGATATTTTGCAATTAATGTTTTTACATACTAACGTCAGGAGAAAAATGGGGGCTTTAAAAACGGCAAAGGGAAACTGGGTAAGGACGAATTACCCTACCCTCATAAAAAAGGGTACACCCTATAATTGTGCCCCTATTTTAACACAGTTATACGGCGCTGCTGCCTTGGATCAGACATTTTGTATCTTGTAGCTATTCATTCTATTGTAATTTTGTAAAGGTCAATACTGACCGAAAGGTTAATTTTCTTAATGGGAAACTTTAGACTATCTGCCAATCACCAAGAGAGGGCGCTCTCCACCAGGTAATGTCAACAACTTAGGAATAGGAGAAGCATGAGTGACGG
Organism: Asterias rubens; assembly: GCF_902459465.1. Taxonomy (NCBI): domain Eukaryota; kingdom Metazoa; phylum Echinodermata; class Asteroidea; order Forcipulatida; family Asteriidae; genus Asterias; species Asterias rubens. Next base: position 21,379,104 of record NC_047062.1, on the reverse strand, counting down.
TCACTGGCAGCAAATACCTTGTGTTTTGCGTGTTTTTGATTTTGTATTTAGATTTAGCCAAACTGTATGATAACAAGCGGTGTGCATGAGGTTTTGGGAGTGTTTCTTCTAGGTTAATTAGCAAAAATTCCAAAATGCTGACCTACCAAAAAATTAGAAGAAATCTGAAGTTTAGTTGTATGACAATGTATCTAATTTAATTTTCAAGAGGCTGAGAGACTTCTAAATATTTTTTGAGTAATTTTGAATGTTTAGCATTTACCATTGTTTGCTATAGGAGTTGTGCACCCTTGCCTGGTAGGTCTGCTGCCCTCTAGTGGCAGAGCTTTCAAAAAGTCTCCCATTGCTTATCTACTGCATATAAATTGGTCATTTTATTACGCCCGTGTGACCAGTGTGTGACCACTAGTCCGCGTGATAAACCCAGCTTTTAGTGGTTGCACGTTTTTTCGGGCATGGATTTGCGAGAAGGGGGGTTGAAAATTGATAAAGGCGAATGCGATATCAGTGTGAACAGAATCAATGACGATGCAGAATTCTCTAAGCCAACATCAGCGGTCAAGGCTCCATAATCGTGCTATTCTTGTCGAAGACGTTAGTACTCAATGCTCATAACGGAACGTGATTGGTGATTACCCGATAGTGGATCCATCTGTTAATTGATCCATTTCGAAACGTAAGTCTTGGAACCAAGACTACTCGTGGTAGATGAAAATAAGGCAACTACTGCTTGCACGCGTACCCGTCTGAATTTAAAAATTACCACATTTAATATTTGAGCCAGCCAATATTCAACATATTTGGTGCAGCCAATTTTCGTAGGCTTACTTCACCCAAAATAAATGATGACGCGGGCAAAGCAAGACAATGCTAATTGTTTAACGACTAGCAAACTCAGCTGCCATGACAATAATCTTATTTCTGTTTAACGTGTCATAATATGATGAGAACAAAATAAAACTAATGTCCCGTTTAGAGTTTATCGCTCAGTTAGCGTTTATTCATTTCTGTTTGCAGCATTGTCACGATAATAAGTATACGGTTTTTCAATATTTTCTCGTGACCCAGATGGCTGATCGATCTCAAACTTCTACAGGTTTTTGTCAGTTTATGTATATGGTGGATTGCATGAAGTGTTATATTGTCAGCAACTGTTTTTTTAGCAAAAAAAAACAGTTCTATAATATTTCTTTAAGCTTGAATTCCGTGGACGAGTCATTTAGTGTCTCATATTATACCACACGCACCTTGCAGAGTGCAAGGGCAAGGCTGGCGTATTGGCTTTCTCCGAAGGACCATCTTATTTGGCAACTTTGTTTCCATCGCAACAATTAACTTTATTTCTCATATTATGCTCGACTCCCCTGCAAGTCATGCAGTTTGAATCGCATTGCCACACACGCCTTTTTTGCAGAAGGCAAGACTGCCAAGCTTTTTCCGAAGGACAATCCTATTTGGAAAATTCGTTTCCAAAGCAACAATTAACTATATTTCTCACTGAGCTCAAGTCCCCTGCAAGTCAGTTTGACTCACATAATATTCTCACACACGCCTTGCAGAAGGCTGCCATGGGTTTTCATGTTAAGTAACAGTTAACTTGTCGATCTTCTCTCTCATTTCGCTTGAACCCAGTGCAGGTCATGCAGTTTGCAACACATTCCGGTCAGAAAGCAAGGCTGCCTGCCATATGATAAGAATTTTCCCGAAAGACCAGGTCATTATAGCAACCTCGTTTCTATCGCCAAAAAATCAATTTTGTTCTTTCTCCTTTTACGCGAATCTCGCCAACTATTCGTGAAATTATTTTGACAATGGGTCGATAAACAATTTCCTCGGTCGCCATTGATTTGAAATCACCGAACCTGGACTGTACGGACTCTTCTGTATAAATACAAGGCGCCAGCTTCATAATCTGTTGAAACAGCTGACCAATACATGGACCACATGATGGAGAGGTTTTGATACCACTGAGAGTATGGGGACCTACATAAGTAAAAACATGGATAACCTCAGACGTTTGATTGTCCACTTGCTTCATATACTTCTTGGTGTTTCAGCATGCCACGGAGTTACTGATCTTTACCATCGAGAGGCGTCGTACCAGCCGGTAGAGCACCGTGCCCTACTCGGCAAATCCTTCATGAATATCTCGGGTATCTCCGCAATAAGGTATTAGGTTTTTAGGTATTGATTTTGTTGTACTGATTGTGTTTAAAAATATAATTGTTTGTATATTTATAAAATGATTATAGGGTAGATGGCCTTTTGATCTAAACCGGACCTTCTTCAGAGGCATAAGCAAGACCAAACAAATACATATCCATTTATAGATCAAGAACAGATGGGGAGTGGGAAAAGATATTTATTGTATTGTATTAATGAGGATAACCATTTCGTTATGATGTGATTGTGAGTCCATTACTTCCAAATTCCTCGGATTGTTTTTAACCATTGGCTAATAAACCATTTTATTATATTCTCTTTGAAGGTGTTCGGCTCGGTGTCTTGGGCATCAGCGATGTTCCTCTTTCAACTATGACAGCATCAATGGAGTATGCCAGATGAACAACGCCACAAAGCAAGTCGGGGACGATTTGCAAGAAATGCAAACGTTCACCTATTACGAGTCAACTGCAACACATCAGGTATTCAAGTTTGTTTATATATCTTCATGAAACCACTGTTAAAGGCACTGGACAAGCCTAGTAATGAATCAAAATAACCGTTAACATAAAAAATTACTTGGTGACGAGCAACGGAGGTTGGTAGTATACATTGTGAAAAACGGCTCTCCCGGAAGTAACGGAGTTTTTGAGGAAGAGGTATTTTCTCACTTAAAACAATAAAATACTTCAGCTGCAGCCTTTTATCATGCATCTGAAAGTACACAACTCAGGCAACAGTTGTTTTTTTCTTCATTATTCTCTTGCAACTTCCATGACCAAATTGAGAAAACAAAATCACTTTGTTATTGTATGCATGTTGGAGTGCACCGAGTGAGAATACTGAACTATTACCAAACGTGTTGTCTAGTGCCTTTAAAGGGTGTGTGTTCGTATGGTCATGACTCTGAAAATTAATGGCAATGAAAACTGACGTAGTAAGAAGTGGGGCAGCTTTGGATAAAACAGTTCTACTGCATTTTGAAAAACATTTCTCTTCAAAGTACTGCAGTTTTGAAAAATATATACTGTGTTATCCCCACAAAAATTGAATATATAACCGTTAACGCTTCTGTGAAGATTTTCAGCGATATCTCAAAAAACGCAACCACCCTTATGAAATTCAAGTTTTCATAATTATGTTAGTTTGACTGTATTGGTACATCTATTTGAACGGTTACAACAACAACAAATTAAGTATTAATTGCCTGAGAAAAATAAAGAGACAAAAAGTGTGGATTCGTGCAGCGTACGGGCGTACGACAGGAGACACAAACCTTAGTCAACTTCAACTGGACAGTTTATTGTAGAATTGTCACCAATCCATAACAATTTGAATTTTGAAAACACAATTAGAACAATCTTCTGGTAAACCTTGTGTTATTCCTTGCCCCACAGTACAGTGCTGTTTCCGACTGTGTGAATTCTACCAAGTTGTGTTTGTGCATCACTGACGGTACGTAAATTTAATTTCTGATGTCAAGTTTTACAGAAAAAAATCCGTTGTAACTTATTATCATGGACAATGATTTATTTCCTTGTTTCCCCTCACTAGACTTTGTTATTCTTGTTTTTTTTAATCTTTTCAAATCATTTTCCTATACAGTGTTTACGAAAGTAGTTAAATAATAATAATCAAAATTCAGTAGTCTGTTTTTTGTCACCTGGTTAATATTATTAAAGGTTGTGAAATATTCGACTGTTCAGGCTTTGCACTCAATTGAGCTGTTTTGTATTACAGTAAAAGTTCACTTTGGTTTGCGAGTCTCAAAAATATTAAAACTACATTTCTGTCCTCTTTCAGTGAAACTGGGTGTTGAACATGCTTCGATCATCCCCGATGCAAATCTGAACGCTTCAAGTAGCTTGGGTGGCAATCCAAACAGAGGCAACAAGAGCACGCCCTCTCGCGGTCGGCTTAACAAGATACGCACCAAACCTGGTTTCATAGGGGCGTGGTGTCCCAATGTGGCAGATACCAACCAGTGGATACAGGTGGATTTGGTCAACACGACCTACGTGACTGGGGTGCTCACCCAGGGGCGATCGGATGATGCGCAATGGGTGACAAAGTACAAAGTGCAGTATCAAGCACCCTTCAACGGACCCCTATTGGATGTGAAGGACCAATCTGGGGAAACAATGGTATGTTAGATTATTAGTTCATTTTAATGAAGTTTAATTAATTTTGACGAGATTGATAAAAACACACCACCTTTCAATGTGTTTGAGCCTCTATGCTGCTTTAATTAGAACTTTTGTTACATACAATAAGCCATAATATAGTATCTCTTATTACAATAAACCAAAGAATTCCACCCTTAAATGTCACTTAAAGGAACACGTTGCCTTGGATCGGACGAGTTGGTCTATTAAAAGCGTTTGAAACCATTTGTTATAAAATGTATATGGTTAGAAAGATGTTTTAAAAGAAGAATATAATGATCCACACAAGTATCACTCGAAATTGCACGGTTTTCCTTTTACGTCGCGAACTATCACGGTCGGTCATTTATGGGAGTCAAAATTTTGACTCCCATAAATGGCCCAGGCATGTGTAGACCATTGTATTCTACTGTTACAATATCTTTCTACTCATATACATTTTACAACAAACGCTTACAGAACGCTTTTCAAAGACCAACTCGACCGATCCAAGGCAATACAACTTGGTGATTTTTTTTATTTTTCTGTCACTATTCTCACGACATCATTTTGAATATGACCTATAGTGTATGTAGTTTCATATTTATTTATAAACATTCCTGTGTTTTGTCCGTTCAGCACCTCTTATAGTTCAACGCCTGTACTAATGTCATTTTTATTGATTTCTTTTATCTTTGTAAATTTGACTTGTTTGTAATACTTATAATTTTCCCTTTCACTCCCCACTCAAGATGTTCGTTGGCAACGTTGATAGAAACGGCATTGTGGAGAGGCGATTCTTTGAACCCATCTTGGCCGTCAAGGTTCGCATTGTTCCCCTGGAATGGAAAGGATACATAGCTCTGCGATTCGAACTTCTTGGCTGCAAATAAAAATGTGAATAATGCAAAGACCAGTAGGATTTGAAACTCTGCATATTGAAAATACGATATAATATAGGTTTTCTCGGTCAGATTCAGAAAATGAGCAGCCAATTTCATTTTCATCATCATCATCATCATCATCATCATCATCATCATCATCATCATCAGTCGGCTGCATAGCAGGCGGACACAAGCTTTTCCCATTCTCTCCTGTCTTGTACTTTTCTCCGAATCTCAAGCGGGGGAGAGCAGAAAATCCGGGGAGACTAATCTTCCAATGTATTCAGGGTACAGCAGGCGCTGACAACCTTGTTTGCAGCGGCCATGCGATGGGGAGTACAGAGCGTAGATGTTGAGTGGCTCGTTGGTGGGTTTCCGTAGGATGTGTCCGACCCATCTGAGTTGTCGTTTTTGGATGGTCTGAGTGCACCTTGGTGGCTGATGTTGTACAAAGTGGTACATTATTTTTCTAATCGTAACCTCATAATGTTGTCAGGAAATGAACAACATAATTTTTAGGAAATTTATATTAACAACGAAACACGCTAAGTTGGTTGCAATTATAGTCTATGCAGGCAGGAAGGAAAATACATTTTCATTGATAGGGGCCTACATGGCCACCAGGGTAATTTGATACAGCAATTGTTAATCAGCGAGTGTGGAAAATAGCCTAATGTGTGTAAACGTAAATTGCATGATTATCTGCACTTTATAATTTAAAACTATTTTTTATGTGATTCTATCCTAATTCATAGTATTTTTGACGCCTGAACTGGTAAAAAGCCCGTTTCGAAAATCGGCGCGGACTGGAATTAGCAGGCTTTTAGTATTTTTGAAGAGGTGTGTGGTATCAAGGTAAAATCCTCCCTTCATGTTGTTTGAAACTTAAACCCGTTAATTGCCATACCTGTCAAGGCGTATTTAAAAACCAGATATGTTTTTATTGTCAATAGTAGTATTGGTTTTAAAAGCAGTCATTTTTGTTTCCAAAGGCAGTTATAAAGGTGACCCGATAGGTTGGGGTGAGTGGAAAGCTTTGTGATTGGGAGTTTCAAAACACAGTCGACATGATAGCGCAGTTTATTTACCTTTAGGGAAGTTATTATTTTATTTTAGAGAGACTATTTTGGGGCGTATTTTTGTGTTGTTGTTTTTTGTTGATAACCAATTAAAATGCCTTTGTGGGCCTGTTGCCGATTGACAAAAAAAACATTCAGTTCTTTGCTTGTGTTTTTTTCCCCTTCACATTGCACTGACTCGCTCCAACCGATCCATTTATCGCTGGCTCCTTTCGAACTAATGGTGGCGCTATTTTCGGCATTCACATTTCGCAGGAATTTATTTTCAGTCTGCTCTGCTGGAGATAATGGCATTGCATACAAAAAAGGCAAACATTGGCAGAAAATATTCCAGTAATTCATCCTTTCACCGATTGCTGGCATTATTAGCTGTGTCTGCAGTTTCTTTAATGACAAGATTGTACAAACTGAACGAACCTGAACATGTTTGGTAAGTTAAAACGTCTCTCTTTCTCTGTCTCAGTCTCAGCATCCAGTGACCAGTGACTGTTGTGTAGTTGCGATAACCATGCATTATATTTATTTCTGAGCCGTAGCAAGCATAACAAAAACCTCCTTGGGGGAGAGGGTGGCTGACGTTACAGCTCGTCTAACCTTGTCAAAATAACGGAACTTTGAACGGAAACACCTGCCGATGCCTGCTCTGCAAGTGCAATGTGTGCAGGGCGAAATGGTTAAAAACGTACAATTTCGACAGCTACACTGTAGGTAGTCCGCAGGTTTGCTCCATTTTTACCACTTGACTTCTGAAAATCATGACACAAACTCTAGGAACACAAACTTGATCCTCAATGTCTAATGAATCCTACCATATCTATCACTCAAAACACCATAGTACCCAGTAAATGGGGCGCTGTACTCCTTTTTCAAAATGTCAAAATTTGAAAAAAGGAGTACAGCGCCCCAGTTACTGGGTCTAATATTGAGGAAATAACTTGAAGAAAAAGGACAAAAACTTACCAGATCCCCGAGCGAAAGAGTAAAAAATGTCCCAGGTTGAAAATTCGAATCTGAGGGGGGCGGAGCTTCGGCTGTTTGTGCACGTCACAGACTCAGCGCTGTGTGTGGTGCATTCAGTGTATCCCTGCAACTGTGCAGCCGTAGTCTTGTACACGCGGTGAGATGCAAAAATCAGAGAAACAGAGCGCCCGCTAACGTTCGATTATTACAAGCGTGTACAGTGTTTGCCGTGCATAGATCGGAACGTTGGTTGTGTGTGACCCGGCAACACCAATGGTCTTGGAACCAAGACTACGGCTGTACAATTACCGGGATGCACAATGCACCACACGCAGTGCTGAGTCGTTGACCCCGGTGACGTACACACACAGCCGAAGCTCCGCTCCCCTCAGATTCAATTTTTCAACCTGGGACATTTTTTACTCTTTCGCTCGGGGATCTGGTAAGTTTTTGTCCTTTTTCTTCAAATTATTTCCTCAATGGTGTTTTGAGTGATATGGTAGGATTAGACATTGAGGATCAAGTTCGTGTTCCTAGAATTTGTGTCATGATTTTCAAAAGTTGTAAAAATGGAGCAAATCTGCTGACTAGCTGTCGAAAGTGTACGTTTTTAGCGATTTCGCCCTGCACACATTGCGGAAGCTTCGTAACCCTCCCGCTACGCCGTCGGCAGGAGGGTTACGTTATCACAACTACATCCAGTCAGCCGGCCATGACATGATGAGGTCCTGGCCCAGGGCTATTGGCCATGCAAGCAAGCTTAAAAGAATTAAAATAACATCAATTGTTTGATTGTGTTGTACATGTTATTTTTATAACATAGAGGAAGGGAAATACATTATGTAACAAACAAGTCACTCAACGCATTATGCTCAATATAATGACAATAATACAACAGGCTTGATTTCGCAAACAACCCAAGACTCAACAAAAGTGCTTCCCCTTCAAAATGTAAACAAGCATTCTTAATCTTACCGAAGATTACAACTTTTTAGAATTATAGGACAATTAAATCTCCCAGTTTTATGACGTTTGGTGTTAAACCCTTCTTCTTGTAAATTTTATTTAGGGAATAAAATGGTAGCGATGAGTTCTTCAACGTACGTTTAAAGCCGGCAGGGTCTGCGGCCGTGTGATAAAGGCCTTTATCGCTCGGCAAAGACCCTGCAAGGTTTTAAACAGATGTTGAAGAACAAGTCACGTCTCTTTTATAGGCCCTACCCATTCATAAATGCCCTTTTGTAAAAAAACATAAACAAATACAGGTATAGACACTTTAACAATTGAAAATTCGAGGTTTGAAATATTTTTTTCCAAATCTTTGTTAAGAATCTGTTCAAGGCCCGTGGGTTGTGTGTACGCGCACGCGCTTAGATTACGCGCTGATAGCTATGATTTGCGCATTCCGCGTGATAATCTTGCGCGCCCGACATGCGGAAGTAAGCTCAGTGTGCATAAACAGAGCTCCAGTGTGCATTAACAAAAGGTTTAACATGTGTTATGCGCTATATAAGAATCGTTATTTATTATTATTATTATTATTATTTAACATGTAGAGACCTCAGCAATGGCACACACTAAACATTACAAAGCACACATTTTATTTTCACATTATCTTTTTTGACAGTTGGGATGAGACACACTTTGGTAAAATGGCAAGTTACTACATCAACAGGACGTTCTTCTTTGATGTCCATCCACCACTTGGAAAGGTAATGATTTCTCCCGAAAACTAATAAAAAGAATACAAGTCTAATTAAAATATTGCTTAGTAAAAAAGTCTGAGTTTAAAACTTACGGTTCTTTTCAGGATCACCCCAACCCTAGAGATAGTCACTACATGGTATTACCGCAAACCTTTCCAAATTTCATTTGTGTTTTTGTGTAAGGAAGTGTAAAAGATAAAAGACAAATCTTTTTCCAGAATTTGCAATTTGCAAACAAAAATTCCATAAACCACTGGCTGAAGTGAAGGCGCTCTCAAATGTTTAAAACTGGTATTCTAAGTTTTGTTTAACTCACAACTTGAACTTTACTGAATTTACATACATGGTGTGTTGTAACCAATACAACCTACACGTATGCCTAATATTGTACTCTATTGGTAATTGTCGAAGACCAGTCTTTTCACTTGGTGTATCTCAATATAAATGCATAAAATAACAAACCTGTGAAAATTGGTCGTCGGAGTTGTGAGATAACTATGAAAGAAAAAAACACCCTTGTCACACGAAGTTGTGTGCTTTCAGATGCTTGATTTCGAGACCTCAAATTCTAAACTTGAGGTCTCAAAATCAAATTTGTGGAAAATGACTTCTTTCTCGAAAACTACGTCACTACAGAGGTAGCTGGTTCTCTCAATGTTTTAAACTATCAACCTCTCCCCCTTACTCGTTACCAAGTGAGGTTTTATGCTGATAATTATTTTGAGTAATTACCAATAGTGTCCACTGCCTTTAAATACATGTAGTGCACATTTTAAGCTGTTTTAGATGTACCAACACACAGTCTGAGATTAGGCCTATTTAATTGGCACAGGACACTGCAACAGTTTACTTCAACTCACCTTTGCCACCTTTGTGTCATTTTGTTGCATCCTTCTAGATGCTGATCGGTCTGTCTGGCGCCTTGTCTGGATACGATGGCAGGTTTACATTTGAGAACCCAGGACAAGAATACAATGATGCAAACTACATGGGAATGAGAGCTGTAAGTAAACAACCTTCAGACAATTTTTCAGACAAAATAATTTCCCATCTTTATAACAAATCAGCTTTTGGATAGAAAATTACACAACTTTTTTTCAAGGTTTTTACAAAAGTATGACCCTACATTGAAATCAGGGTCATTGCATGACATGCGCAGCAAGACAACCAAATGTTTGCTTACCTTTTTTTCCTTTAGAACACTGTAAAACTAGCCTCTTCCTGAGCAAACTGTGGAGGAGGCACAATTGAAAATTGTCCATACTGAAGAGGTTGTGTTTAATATTTCATGGTGTGATCCTATTCTTTTATTTTCAGTTTTGTGCCATACTAGGTTCAGCAGTGGCTCCTCTATCCTTCCTTACAGTGGTGGAGTTAACTCAGTCCATCCAAGCTGGAATCATGGCAGCGTCTTTGATTATATTTGGTGAGTGAACGAAAACACACACCCAGTCATGACATGGGCTCACTGTTATTATGTCCGCACAGTATTTTGTACAGTGTTTTCATGTGTAAAGAACAAAGCAATATCCGCAGAGTGACTGCAACACGGTGCTGGGTGTCTTTTATTAAAATATTTTCTACCTTGTGGAGACGGAGAACAAAACACAAAAGGGAAACAGAAGATCTCCTTATGGGAATTCTTAAGACTGGGGTGTGTCACAAGGAATATTGTGTACAAAGTTTGTTACATACAGTACAGTAACTACAGGGAAAGAACAAAGGAAAGAACGAAAGATGTGCCCACGGGGATGTACAAAATATAATGGGTGTGGGTTTGTATGGCCTACCCTCCTAGAACATTTTTCAATAGGGACAATAAGTCCTCACTAGTCGGTTCTTTGTTTTCATGGGTCCTCACTAGTCATTTGTGTACTTGTTTTAATACAGAAAGTACAATAGGTGTCGTTCAATGAATTGGTCAAACACGACTGTGTGGGTTTAAAGGTGTGATCCAGGTTTTGCTTGAGTGAGGACATCCTTGCTTCAATTCCCTGTACAAAACCAATGATTACATGGTTGATGGAACACAGTGGTTTCTTCGGTTTACACCATTTACAAACATGCGTAGGTGTGTTGGGGTGAGGTTTGTTGGGGTGGGGTGTGGGAGGGGAACCTTTAGGAGTCACCTAAACTTTGAAAGACTCCTTAGTCAAAATTTAACACTGCTGTAATCTTCATTGACAGATACTGGTTGCCTGACATTGTCCCAGTACATCCTTCTGGATCCCATCTTACTGTTCTTCATTATGACGTCTACCTACTGCTTGGTGATGTTTCTTCATTCCCAGTCTTCCACACCTTTCAAGCTAGCCTGGTGGCTCTGGATGGCAGCTACAGGCATCTCATTGGCGTGTGCATTCAGGTAACAGTACCTTCCATTTGCATGTGTTACTTAATAATACGCACTTTCTTTACTCCCGATGGGCATCTCAAAGCACAGAACACTAAGGTGAACCCACTTCTCTTTTTGATAAGTGCACTTGGTTCTTTTATGTGCATTACACAACCTACAGCTTTACGTCCCATCCGAAAGACGCAGCAATAATTTGTCTTGCTTAAAGGCAGTGGACACTATTGGTAATTACTCTAAATAATTATTAGCATAAAACCGTACTTAGGAACGAGTAATGGGGAGAGGTTGATAGTGTAAAACATTGTGAGAAACGGCTTCCTCTTAAGTGACGTAGTTTTTGAGAAAGAAGTAATTTTCCAGGAATTTGATTTTGAGACCTCAGATTTAGAATTTTAGGTCTCAAAATCAGGCATCTGAAAGCACACAACTTCCTGTGACAAGGATGTTTTTTCTTTCATTATTTTCTGGCAACTTCGCCGACCAATTGAGCTCAAATTTACACAGGTTTGTTATTTTATGCATATGTTGAGAGACACAGTAAGAAGACTGGTCTTTGACAATTACCAATAGTGTTCAGTGTCTTTAAGGACACAAGTGTTCTAACCGTGACTCAAACCATCAATTCAATTGGCTGCATTTAGAAGAATCAAATCAAAATTTGTTTATACATTTGTTGTTGTTTTTATCCAAGCAGTGTTAAATTTGTTGGTCTATTTGTGATTCTCCTCGCTGGAGTGATGACTATGAAGGATTTGTGGAGGTTACTTGGAGATCTTTCCCTCTCAAAGGTAGGAAACATTTTTTTAGGAAATCACAGTTGTATTTTAATACATTTGATTTCTCACTCAGTTTTATTTTAATGATAAACCTTCTCAATTGCCCTTAACCTTTTTAAATGACTAGCCGTTAGGACCAGTTTGCCGAATGTTTTTACTAGTCTGGACCGGTCCATGTTTCAAATTAATGCTTTTTAATCAGCAATCATGAGTTCTGAATGACAATGTGCACAACAGTGGCCATACCATTTATCTCCAACCAACGTATGGTTGTTGTTGTTTGAAGGGTAGAAACATAGCATAGTTGCACCACTGTCAAGACTTCCATTAAACCAGGATCTGTGTTGTTTCTTCATTCTTCTGCAGACAACTCTCTTTTACCATCTTCTCTCCAGAGCATCTTGCCTGATCTTCCTCCCAATGCTGATCTACCTTATTGGTTTTGCAGTGCATTTAAAGGTGCTTAACCAAAGGTAAAACACAGTTGCCTCTTGACATTTAAAATGATCAAGTCAATAAGCTGCTATAGACTCATTGCATATGACGTCACACTCTCAAAAAGGAGGCAGATCATTGGACAACAATAGCTGTTCTCTCTGCGTACAAACAGGCCTGTGACCTTAGCGTATATGTTGCGTTTTGCGTTATGCAAGGGGGAGCTATTGACTTCTTACACAATACAGAACACGCCTCACAACAATGCGCGTAATTTGGGGTGTCAACTCTCTTTTGTGCATGTTTGTATACGATTTTGACACCCAAAATGACACCCAGGATTGGCACAATATTTAGCATATCGTGGAAAATTGTAATAATTATACAGACATGCAAGATGTCATTATTTTTGGGTTGAACAACGAATAATATTGAAAGATCTCTTAAGGGTAAAACAGCAGTCTGTAACTGTTTATCCCTTGACTTTGATGAAGATAATGTGTTTTTTGTGTGATTTGTTTTTATAACTTCAACTCGAGTCTAAGTTGGACACAGCTCTGTGGTATATTTGCTATTTGAATCTTTTGTAATGTATTTGCATCACTTTTGTTTCCTGCCAGTGGGAATGGAGACGCACATTTCAGTTCCTACTTCCAATCCAGTCTTCTTGGCAACAGTCTCTACAATGCATCAATGCCCAAAGGTAAGAGACCTTTTGAACCATAAGAACGTTCTCATTAGTTCTGATAAGTACTCCCATGCGTGCTCATGGACCATTCCTTTGGTCTTCCGGAATGTTCCATTGCCTGTGTACTTTGCAAAGTAGCCATGCAAGACTAACACTGCATTTTAAACTCTCAAATGTAGTGCACAGTTTTGTTGTAGTTTTCTAGTAGAGCTTCGTTACTTGATAACAGATATATAAGTCAGTACACGAAAAAGAAGAGGGAGCCTTGAAGCGTACACTGATTTTCATTTTTGCGGCTAGATTTTGCATTTGGCTCTATTATAACCTTTGTATCAGTTAAGTGTTCCATGGGAAAAATAAAACAGAAACAAAATCAATACATGAAACTGAAAAAGGTCTATTTAAAGCATTACCTGATTTTCATTTTTTGAGTCTAGATATTGCATATGGCTCCATTATAACCTTGAGGAATCACCGTGTAGGAGGTGGACTTCTTCACTCCCATCCTCATCTCTATCCAGAAGAATTAGGACCCAAACAACAACAGGTATGCATGAATATTCAGCAGTTATGGCTCATATTTAGAACTGGATAAGAATATTTATTAGGTGTTAAGTATTTGATATTCACCTCTTGTACAATGTGCAGCGCACATGTACGTGTCTGTCCTGTCGCAATTTTGGAAGTCAAAATGTACACAAAGAATTAGACCGATCCATTAGGCTCCGCCCACAAGGCACGTGTGTGCAAGAACATGTGAGCCTCTCCAATGTCTTTCTGCACAACACTGCATGTCGCACGCTTGTCGGACTTGGTTTGTCGGACCTTCGTTGCATTGTGATTGGTCAATACGCAATGGGGCGGAGCTTAATGGATCAGTCTATTGACGTCCAAAATGGTGGAAATAGAAGACTGGCATTTCTTGGAGATGCATTCGGCATCTGCAAGGGATCAAATTTATTGAAGAAAAAAATCAGTCTTAAATTATTAGCTGTTCCGACCTACCGTCGGAACAGGTATTGTTTTCGTCGAGATTTTTATTATTAGCTGTTCCGACCTACCGTCGGAACAGGTATTGTTTTCGCCGAGATTTTATTATTTTTATTATTATTATTATTATTATTATTATTCTTTGTTTCCGCCAAAACCCCATAGCATTTGTACACGCTCTTTATTCAAGTCTATTCTCCTAGACCATAAGTTCAAAAGAGTGAAATCATATACCAAATTGAAGCTTAGAACATAAGCTTTACTCTAAATGTAAACAAAATTAAAAATCTTAATTAATTAGCCACGTGGTCTTCATTTGAACATAACTGGATGCAGTCGCTTCCATGTTATTGTTAAATATTCTCTTTGGTAAATGCCATACAGTATGTACCTATCATGAGTTGTGACTTCTTGAGATGAGTCTACGCGTTTGAATATAACTGGATGCAGTCACTTCCATATTATTGTTAAACATTCTCTATGGTAAATGCAATTCAGTATGTACCTATCATGAGTTGTGACTTCTTGAGAGGAGTCTACTCAAGTCTCTTTTTCTTATTTTTCTACATACGTTCTGGACCACAGCGCAGTCTCTGTTTCTTTGTTTCCTAACCGAGTTCTGGACCAATATACTCTGTACACGAAGGTTTAGGGTTTTCTTTTAACGAACGTGCGTATATAAATAGGGTTTTTTGACGACGAAGACATACCATGGTGTCCACAGAATTACACTAAACTTAAACAGTTTGAAGATAATGACAGTTGAAAGCTTCCCTTAAAATACTACTTGCTGTGGTGTTGTAGTTTTTGAGAAATGAGTGAAAAAATGTCAAATTTAGACTCCGAGGTGGCGTCGTCCGTGGACGAACGTGAAACGAGAATTATTTCGCCGGATCATAATCCCCTCTGTTGATATACATACATGTAAACCCACGAATTGTGCACTGGCCGTTATAGCCTAGTGGTCATCAGTCGCACTAACTTCGCTGATACCTGCAAGATCGAATCTCCGTACGATACAATATTTCTTTTTATCCCCCAAAACTAAAAAAATATTTCTTTTTGTAATATTTTAAGTTAGATTCTTATCTTTATATCGATAGTGTTGCCTTTTCTTTTTCTCAATTGTTAGCCCAACATAACATGTGTGCATGCATGACACGATGATGTTTAAACAACACAGTAAGCGGAAAATGGTGATCATAAGCGCAGAGTTTGGTGGTTAAGAGTTCTGTGAAATCAAATAGTACTAGATCAAACATCAAACCACCGACCTCCAAAAATGTTAAAAATCTTAATTAATTAACCACGTGACCCATATTTGCATATTTTATTGTACAAGGGGACAAAGTTGTTGGAACTTCCTGTTGATGTTGACATCATGAGAACATCAGCATAAGTATTGGAATTGTACTGCCTATTGAACCACTTTGAGTGTTCAAGGAGTCCAACACGTCAGTCTAGAGTCCAACTCTGATTGTAAAAATCAATTCAGGCATCATCTTCAATTTAATTTTATGCAACAAGCAAACCTATAAATGTTCTGATTTTATTTCAAAGGGTAACATAAATGGCTGTTAGTAAACGGTTTCCAACAAAAACTACATGGTGTATGTGCACAATATTCTTACTGGCCTCAAGCATTTACCTCTAGATAATAAATCAAGCATTCAGTTCAAAATGATAACAGTTTGTTATCGCCACATTATTCAGCGAACCATGATTCATACACAGCTACTATTCACAAGAAAATCTATGTGTGGAGGGTAACAGACAGCACACAATGGAACCGGAGTTTAACAATGACAATACCAAAAGTGCAATCGTCAGCCGTTGCAGTTTATTATACATGGGGCTGATGGTGATCAAAAGGATAAAAGTCTGTTGTCGATACAACCGCCCACTTATATTCAACGGACCATGAATCACGGACCATATGCACAAAATAAAATATTCAAAAGAATATCCATATAATAGATTTGTCTGGTGTATAAACTGATGTCCCAGCCTTGGGATTTTTGTGTGTTTTGCTAGATTCCTCGCTCCCCAACCAAAGTGACTACAAAACGTCTCTAATGGATAACAATGGTATATTTCGACATGTTTTTTTTCCAGAGTTGTGGGGCCCATTGTCTCTAGTATTTATTTTTACCACACAACTAGTGTTCCCTTTTATGTTTTATTATGATGTTGGGTATTTTGTTTATCTGTTTCATTTAAATATATGGTTAAGTTTTATTTTACGCTAACTGTTTTTGTGTTTGTTCTTCCTGTAATTTTGAATTGTTTTGCCGCTACATAAGATTACACCCACTAAATAGAATTGCTTACATTGCTTTCTTCGTTAGAAAAAAGGGGGGGGTCCATACTCGTTAAGGTTTGCTTTTTATGGGCCCCTCCATCCCCTACATGTGATTTGCATTGATTTTTACTTTTTGTTTTCTATTATTGTACGATTGCATTTGCTTGTAATAAATGATTTATTACCTTCTGTGTAGACTAAGCAAGTCTCGCGCGTATTTAAAAAACCGTATTTATTCCAAACCTTATGGAGTTTTACGTGGGACATTTTGTTTCGTCCATTATTTTAGTTTTACGTAGTTTATGACCATGAATATTAGAAATATTGTTGGAAATGTAATACTAGTTAACAAAACGTAAACAAGTAAAATCATTTTTTTTTTTTTTAACCTACTTTCGGGATGTCGACTTCCCGAGATAAATTATCACAGGAAGACGACATCCTAATTTTAGGATGTCGACTTCCCGAGATAAATTATCACAGCAAGACGACATCCTACTTTTGGGATATCGACATTCCGAGATAAATTATCACAGGAAGACAACATTCTTCTTTTAGAATGTCGACTTCCCGAGATAAATTATCACAGGAAGATGACAACTGACGTTTAGGATGTCGACATACCGAGATAAATTATCACAGGAAGACGACATCCTACTTTTAGGATGTCGACATTCCGAGATAAATTATCACAGGAAGACGACATTCTTCTTTAATAATGTCGACTGTTTGTAGTTATAAGACTCCTTGGGGATAGGAGAAAAATTTGGAAAAAGCGTGACCTCAATTTGACCTCTACTTCCGGGTCAACCGGAAGTAGGACCATATCTCAAGCAAGAACTACTCAACCGATTTTCAATTTGTTTTCACTTACAGACTCCTTGACATTAATATTGACTGTGAAAACCCGTGACCCCATGTTGGCCTCTACGTCCGGGTGAACCGGAAGTGGGACCATACGCCAAGTACTATACAACCGATTTTCAATCCTTTTTGTTCAGTTTTATCCTCCTAAGGCATTAAAAATAAACTTTGAAAATCCATGACCCCAAGTTGACCTCTACTTCCGGGTCAACCAGAAGTGGCACCATATCTCAAGAACTACACAACCGATTTTTTTCAGTTACAGACTCCTTGGGCGTTAGAGATTAGCCTTAGGTTACCGTGACCCCATGAAGTGGCACCGTAACTCAAGACACTGTACAGTATTTTTCAAACTTGTTTTCAGTTATAGACTCCTTGGTAATTTTAACACATAATCAAAGCAAAAGAACACGGAACAGCTTTGTGTTTGTTCACAAACACCTAATGTCTAGTTGTTTAATAGATTTTATACGGAATCAAGATCTTCAATAATTATTGTCTTTGTATTAATTTTCAATAAGGTCAGAATGTCCATTTTTCATCCCTCCCTCCCCCATGTCAAGCATAAACCCATGTGAATTCATAATTTTTTTGTTTGATTTCGTTTGATGTTACCGCGTCTCTTTTCGTTTTCTTTTCAATAGATCACAACTTATTCCCACAAAGATGAGAATAACCAGTGGCTTGTTAAGAGATCTGATGTTGAGCTCAATCCAGCCCGACCAGTACAGTTTGTCACCCATGGGGATTTTGTACGCTTAGAACACATCAGGTAAAGTCACCCTCTTTCAATACCATCTCAAGTAGTGCTGGTCAGAGACAACTTTAATCAAATAGCTCCTGTTCACCAAACTTTGTTTTGCCAAGAACGAGGCCCATCATTTTGCTGATAAGAGCCTTCTCAGTCTATGGATTCAAACTCTGAAATAAATTTCCAAATCACACCAGGGACACAACATTTTCATACTAGCAAATTCACATTAAGGACGCCATTTTGATATTGGCGCATAATGCTTTTGTTTAAATGTTTGACTTGACAAACATACATAGCCACTGGAATTTTTGTATCAGAAGCGGGCATTTTTAAAATGGCTGCCAAAAATAAGGCCACCACAGGCAAATTCGGAGTTCTCTAAAATTTCATGTTTTAGTATCAAGTACATGTGTGCCAAGTTTCATGCTTTTACAACAAAGTGCACGATTCTGTAATGTTATAGCAATTATCCGCTGGACTACAAGAATGGTTACCAAATGTATACCATCCCTTTAAAGACACTTGACACACTTTTGGTAATTGTCAGAGACTAGTCTTCTCACTTGGTGTATCTCAACATATGCACAAAATAACAAAGCTGTGACAATTTGAACTCAATCGGTTGTAAAAGTTGCAAGATAATACTGGAACAAAAAACACCCGTGTC
Organism: Asterias rubens; assembly: GCF_902459465.1. Taxonomy (NCBI): domain Eukaryota; kingdom Metazoa; phylum Echinodermata; class Asteroidea; order Forcipulatida; family Asteriidae; genus Asterias; species Asterias rubens. The sequence goes on along the minus strand of NC_047062.1, from coordinate 21,360,336 downwards.
ACACAAAGTTGTGCGCTTTCAGACGCTTGCATTTGGGACCTCAAAATCTAATTCTGAGGTCTCAAAATCAAATTCAAATATTTTAGTGGAAAAATACTTCTTTCTCGAAAACTACGTTACTTCAGAGGGAGCCGTCTCTCAAAACGTTTTTATACTATCAACAGCTCTTTATTGCTTGTTACCAAGGAAGATTTTATGCTAACAATTTATTTGAGTAATTACCAAAAGTGTCCAGTGCCTTTAGACAATGCTGATTGTATAGACGATGTGACCTGTGACATCACATGTTTACAAAAGAGCCACAGAGCCTGGACTTCCTGCAGGCAAGATTTGAGCACAGCCTAATGGAAGAAACATAAAATCTTATATTTTATGGAGATTGCACTGTCTAATTCTTATCAACTTTTGATATGATGAAAGGGGGCACATCTCAAAACTTGTCCAGCTTTTACTTTCATAATTCTTTGATTTATTTGGAAATTATGACACAAAAAGTCAACTTTCCCATATGACCTGTGCAGACTTGTGCCTGCGCGCCTATTGTTCACATGGTCTATTGAATCATTTCCATCCTCATTGTAGAACTGGTAGGAATCTGCACAGCCATGCTGAACCGGCTCCTATATCCAGGGATCATTACCAGGTGTCTGCCTATGGCATTGTGAGTTCAGTTTAAATTGTAATCATCTTTCCCTAATGCTGACTTTGCTTTTTCCTAAGACCGCCCCTATACCCCTCTCCTAACTCTATTTTTAATATTTTTGTTATAATTAATCAGTCCAGTTATATTTATTTTATTTTTTCAGCGTAACAGCCTCATGAAATTGGGCCTGGTTCTTTACAAAAAAAAAAGTTACCTGGGTAACAAAATGAGAACTTAAGCAGCAGTACAAACTCACTGACCAGTCAACACTTTTTCAAAATCTCACAATAACTTAAAAAAGTGGAGTGTCATGGCCGAGCGGTCTAGGTCAGTGGACTCAATTTCTGTAATTTACAGAATGTGGGTTTGAATTCTGGCCTTTCAGTTGCGACATTTCTGTTCTTGAGCAAGGCTCTTTATCATAACTGCTTCTCTCCACCCAGGAGTACAAATGGGTAATGGCAAGAGCTGGGGAGTAACCTGCGATGGACTGGCATTCTGTCCAGTGGGAATGGACATATTCTCAGTCGTTTAATGCCAAGGGAACTGGATATAAACACCCCCTGGTGTGCCATATTGTTTGATGAGCCATATTGGCTCGGGACAGACTTTACTTTTTTACAAAACTCCCGTCTCTTCTTCTTCTCCTCATTGCTCAGAATGGTACAGGTGACATGAATGATATATGGAGGGTTGAGATGGTCAGACAGACAGTCGGATCAAGGGTTAGGACTGTCTTCTCTCAGATCAAACTCATCCATTACAGGACAGAATGTGTACTCTATACTTCTGGTAAACAACTCCCTAAATGGTGAGTGCCCCTGATATAGACCTACATGTATATCACGGCGTGGTTATCTTTATTTTACTCCATTCCAACTCAATGGAACCAAACTGAAGCAGGACGAAATAGTAGTCTGGTGCCATGTTTGCGCAATGAATGTTAGGATTCATTTATGTTATGGAAACAGGGAACATGACCAAGATGGTGGCATTGTGATAAAGGTCTATACACAGTGAAACAAAACATTCAAAGATTATCTTCTATTGCAGGACAGAATGTGTACTCTATGAAAAAAAACATCAAAGTCTATATGGAACGCCAAAGAGGCATTTAATCATCGGTGATGGTCTTTTGCAACCGGTGATCAAATTTGTCATCGGTGGTGGTCCTATGCGATCGGTGATCAACTTTAGCGAGCGGTGATAAAACACGATCGGTGGTCCATTTTAGCGATCAGTCATGCATATTCATGATCGGTGATGGTGTATAGCGATCGGTCATGCATATTCACGACCGTTGATGGCTTTTTGCAATCAGTGGTCAACTTTAGTGATCGGTGGTGGCTTTTTGCAATTGGTCAACGTTAGGGATCGGTGGTGGCTTTTTGCAGTTGGTCAACTTTAGGGATCGGTGATGGCTTTTTGCAATCGGTCAACTTCAGGGACCGGTGATGGCTTTTTGCAATCGGTCAACTTTAGTGATCGGTGGTGGCTTTTTGCAATCGGTCAACTTTAGCGATCGGTGATGGCTTTTTGCAATCGGTCAACTTAAGGGATCGGAGGTGGCTTTTTGCAATCAGTCAACTTTAGAGATCGGTGGTGGCTTTTTGCAATCGGTCAACTTTTGCAACCGGTGATGGGATTTTGGGATATCCGAACTTTGCGTCCGGTCGGTGCAGGCCTACTTCAAAACCTATGATTGTGTAGATTGTGGATATTAATTGTTGTTATTTTCTATTTCACACCACCATGGAGGAATAAATTACACTCACCAGCGGGTTGACTGACTTGCCAAACATTTTTAGAAGAGTACCATTTTATAACTATGTAAGGGGGAACGCAACAAACATCAAATTAATCAGCTCTTTCTAAAAAGATAATAATAATAACAACAAATGGGTAGGAGAGGGTGTGGAAGGGTTATCTATGTCCCACAATTGGTTGTCGTCTTCCGGAATTGGTGTATGCCGGGGAAATACAAATATTTATATTCAGTGAAGGGAAATGTTTTTGAACAAGAGTCTCTACCGATAGTTTTGTGTGTAAGGGGAAATCTGAAATCATACAAGTAGCCCTGTGTAAACAGACCCGGAGGTGAGAACATTATGACCACACAAAAACCGTTTTGATGGAAAACACATATTATGTGCATCATAAATGTGATGGACAAACACAGACCGGGACACACTCAACACGTTTTATAAAAGGCTAGGTAAAGTACATGTGTTATACAAATATTTCCTTGTAATAAACGGAGAGGCACGTATTAATTGAATCCAAAGCGAAAAACGTACTGTATAAAGTTCTTAATTTAGGGGGGGGGTGTATAAAGTATAAAGATAAAAGAGTTATATAAAATTGAAGCTTGAAAATAAGCTTTACTCTAAACGTAATTTTGTTTTAAATTATGAATTAATTAACCTTGTGATCTTCATTTGCATATTTAATTAGTAAATCTTAGTAGAGCGCCATGTCTCAAGAAGTATACTTCCGGGTCAACCGGAAGTTGGCCCATTTTTTGTTTCAGTTATACTACACAATCAATCTTCATTTTTTGTTTCAGTTAAGACTCCTTTTAAATTTTTACTTTGGAAAACCATGACCCCATGTTGACCTCTACTTCCAGGTCAACCTGAATTGGGACCAGATCGCAAGACCTATACAACCTATTTCAAACTTGTTCCAGTTTCCGCGACCCCATGTTGACCTCTACTTCCGGGTCAACCGGAAGTGGGACCATATCTCAAGAACTATACAACCAATTTCCAAACTTTTTTTTCAGTTGCACACTCCTTTGTGTTAAATATGAACTTTGAAAAATGTGTCCCCTTGTTGACCTCTACTTCAGGGTCAACTGGAAGTGGGACCATACCTCAAGAACTACACCACTAATTTTCAAACCCTTTTTCACTTGGAGACTCTTTGAGCATTAAGGATTAACCTTAACAAAATTTGGCCCCCATATTGACCTAGCTCTACTTCCAGGTCAACCGGAAGTGGGACAATATCCCAAGAACTTCACAAACGATGTTCAAACCTTTTTTCAGTTATAGCCTAACAAACAATACAGTATCGGGCCAATGGTGGCATGTACCGGCGTCGAGTTTCGATACGGTGCCGTTAATTATGATGATGATATTGAGCCAGAATTGGGCCAGTGCTGGCCTTCTTCCGGTCAAGCGTCATGTCCTTGCTAGTAAAGTGCCCACACTGGGCCAATGTCGGTTTTATAGAGGCAAACTATTTTAGTTAGGACGGAGGTTTGCCTGTCTTGGCCAATATTGGTTTTGTGCGGCACACCGTTTCGGCAAAATGATGAACCTTTAATGGGCCAATGCTGGTTTTGTAGTGGTGCACCATTTTGGGAAAGTGGTAGAAAACCTGCAGTGGTCCAATACTGGTTTTGCGGCACACCATTTGGGAAAACAGGCAGAAAACCTCTCATTGAGCCAATACTGGTTTTGTAGCTGCACACCATTTTTGTCAAAATGGTGTCATATAGAAAACCTTTTCGGGGCCAATCATGCCAATACTGGCTTTGGCAAAACGGTAAAGAAGTATGTTACTAAACCGACTTGATATTTAAAAAGGAATTAGCCCATGCAAGTTATTGAAGCTGGGGTGGATTTCACAAAGAGTTAAGACTAGTCTTATCTCGAGTTAGGAAGAGTTAATCGTCCTAACTTAGGACTAGCCATCTGTTTCTTATATCTCCAAGGACTATGTCCTAAGTTAGGACTAGGCCTAACTCTCTGTGAAATCGACCCCTGATGGTACTGGCATTTTGAGAACCAGAATACTATTAATAAAACAAAATTCTAAAATGTATACCTCTATTATTTTATTGGTTTTTACATATCATTTTTAATTTGATTTATTTATTGCTGCTGTTTTTTCATTTTTTTATGTTTTTTGTTTATCATGGACAACTACACTTTATTGCAATGAACTTTTTTATTGCAAAGTAATTTCATTTAAATTTATTATATTTGATATACTTTTTGCATTTTTATTTTATTAATAAAAACTTACAAGTTAAAATGCTGGTTGAATTTTAGTCTGATAATGAAAAGTTTACTTTCTGTCATCTGTCTACTGGTTTGTTGGTGGCACACCATTTTGGCAAAATGGTAGAAAACCTCTATTGGGCCAACACTGGTTTTGTAGCTGCACCATAGACATTCTTTTCTAGGCCAATTCCTTTTTTTTTAGTGCCACGCCATTTTGACAAAATGGTATAGAAAACTTTTTCTGGGCCAATACTGGTTTCGAAGTGGCACACCATTTTGGCAAATATTGGTATAAACAACTTTTTTGTGCCAATACTGATTTGGTAACGGCCACCATTGGGCCAGCATTGAACCGACATTGGTCATAATATTCAATTTTCAAGGCAGGGTGTCAAAGCTGTGGCACAGGATGTCTTAAGATTGTCAAAACAATTAAAACATGACAAAGTAATGTAATTTGTTTAAAAATTTTTTGCTATAAAATACCCCAAAAATTGTAGATATTAATAAATCTTGATTGCAATAATGTAATAATTTGGAATAACTGATTGCCCAATGTAAGTTTGTTATCTGGGTATAAAATGGTACTCTTCTAAAAATGTTTGGCAAGTCAGTCAACCCGCTGGTGAGTGTAATTTATTCCTCCATGGTGGTGTGAACTAGAAAATAACAACAATTATTATCCACAATCTACACAATCATAGGTTTTGAAGTAGGCCTGCACCGACCGGACGCAAAATTCGGATATCCCAAAATTCCATCACCGGTTGCAAAATTCGGATATCCCAAAATCCCACCACCGATCCCTAAAGTTGACTGATTGCAAAAAGCCACCACCGATCCCTGAAGTTGACCGATTGCAAAAAGCCACCACCGATCACTAAAGTTGACCGTTGCAAAATTCCATCACCGGTTGCAAAAGTTGAGCGATTGCAATAAGCCACCACCGATCCCTAAAGTTGACCGATTGCAAAAAGCCATCACCGATCCCGCAAAATACAGTACAAAGCCTTACTGTGAGTGGCACTTTTCTCCCCCCCCCCTCTTTTGTTTTGGTGGGGGCGGGGGTAAGCTACAACTCCATGCCTGTGGTGGCCCCTAAGCTTTTACCATTCACTTTAGTAGCAACTACATTGTGTACAGGATCTGTAGATTGAATTGAAATTAATTTTCTTCTGTTGACCAGGGGATGGGAACAGCAAGAGGTAACGTGTAATCCCGATCCAAGAGATTCTAACGATCTATGGAATGTGGAAGATCATACTAACCCAAGATGTAAGTAATCTTCATAGAGATTTAACCTGGAAGAGAAGTACATTAGTGTCTGAGCAAGGTCATTGGGGAAATTTCATGCGTGCAGCCATTTTGGCTGAGCGAAGTATAGACTGCAAGTACTTGTTATAACGTGCTTGTGTTTTTGGTGCTTTTTGAAACATCATTCCATTGTTATTTGATTTCTTTTTAAGCACTTTATGGTTTATGCTTTAGTTGTAAGGCCCTATATAAGTTTAGGGCTATAAATTGTTTTAGATGAAATATATGATAGTTAAACATTTTATTGTTTTAAGAGTCTTCATATGTTGTCTTGACCCTTGGCCCCCGAAAAAATGTTCAGCCAGGATTGTGACAACACTCTATTAGATTGCAGTACATGTACTTGTACTTTCCTAATTTGTGATGTTATGTGTAATTATTTTCACAGTGCCCAACATCAGTTTTGAGGTCCTCTCCCCATCTTTTTGGGAGAAATTTATAGAGTCCCATGTGGTGATGCTAAAGGTGACTACAAATCTTTCTTTTTTTCTCTCCAATACTTCTAAAAACCTGATATTTTCATCTAAAATCTGTGTTGTGGGTTTTGGGGGTTTTATCTCTTGAGTGAAGTAGTAACTCAAACTTGAAAAGGAAGAATTTTAGTTTCAGCAGCCAACTTCCGTTTTGGGGTTTACATATTTTGAGTAAAACCCTTGTATACACCGCTTGCCCTACATCACTTACAGCTACTGTGTGCGCAATGTCTGCCACTTTGCGAGTCAAGTTGCAAGTATGGGGGTATGGTAGAGGTCCCTTGCACTGATGCCACACACTGCTACTGGGGTCGATTTCACATAGCAATCAAATACATTGAAAGACAAATTGTCAGTATCACCATAGTGATTTGCATTGTGACATCACACTTTACGAGTCAACTGCGATTAGTTTGCAGTTACGATCAATCTTGGCTCTTTGTGAAATCGGCCCCGTGTCACCCATGTTCTGTCATTTTGGTAATCAAAATGCATGCAAAGATACAGTGCATGTTTAATTTCAGGCGCGTCGCATGAAGATAAACACTGCACAGTACACAGGGAATCTGACTTCCAAATTGACACAACAAAGATTTATCGTGGGTGTTGACATCAGGTGAACTGGGTCAATATTTTCATTTTGTCTTTCTGAAATTATTTATTCCCCCTGTATTCCTGTAGGGCAATAGTCAACTCAAGCCTAAGGTAGGGGAGGTGACGTCCCGACCTTGGCAATGGCCATTTAACTACAGGGTAAGCAGCCACAGTTAATTAATGTATGTTGGTATAATGGCAACCTCGTCCCTAGGAATGATCGATCTTGCCACTCTTTTTTTTCCCCTGCATGCCTTGCTCACTTATAAATCTTAGAGTTGGTTCATTAAAGTGTTCCAGAATCTGGCACATTGTAATAAGCCTGTGGCCGATCTACTCTACACGCCTGTTAAGTTTGGTAGCTCGCAAAAAAAAAGCATCAAGTCAAAGAGCAACTGGTTGTTTCTCATTCTTCTTTGATCTTGTGATATGTCTAATTCGGTTGACCATGTTAAAGAATGAATCATATGAAATGGAATTGTGTCAATATACTTGCATTTTTGACACACGCGTACCATGTTTCCTACAAGTGCTCAACAGTTTCTATGAGGGTGTCTGCAAAGTAGTCACTTTTAACATCCAATCAGCATTGTCTTTCAGGGCATCCCCACCATGGGTTAGCGCCGAGAGGTATCGATACGGTGGGCTGCCCATGGTAGCAAGGCTTGTATACTCACTCACTCTGTCGCCCACAGGTGGGCTAAATAATGGTTGTTTAACATACCCACACTGGGCACTGTCTTACGAGTCAGTCTTTACCATTCCTTCCCCAGGGACAGTGGTTCTCTGGGGGTCATAAATCCCCCCTGGGTATCTATCTACTTGGCAACCCAATTGTTTTCATTGGCAACCTGGCTTGCCTCGTGGTGTTTCTCCTTCTGTATGGACTCTGGTTGCTGAGTGAAAAGAAGGGATGTACAGTGACGCCAGCATTGCGAGGTAAGACTGAGATGGGAATGGAATTGGTTGGGCAGGACACCAAGGCTAAGAGTAGGCCCATGTCATTGCTCTGCTAACCATATAAGAAATAAGCACTTTATGGTGATAGAAAAAATCTTTGCTAACCTTCAGCACATCTCAAAGATTAGCAAGTAATTTTTGTGCATATACTTCCCTTCTGCACATTGGCAGGAGATGCAAACCAAATAAAACATTTATATAATCCTTATTTTTTACAGTGAGATGCCAGAAGACTTTCAGTATATGCGAGTTATTCTTCCTGGGATGGCTCCTCCACTATGCTCCATTTTACATCATGGGGAGGGTCCTGTACTTCCATCACTACTTCCCTGCTATGCTCTTCAACAGCATGCTCTCAGGTAAGCGACTCAAGGCCTCATGCATTTGAACGCACACAAATTTGTGCAGCTAGGGTGTTTTTTCTTCCACTATTTTCTTGCTACTTCAATGACCGATGGAGCCCAACTGACAGATTTGTTATTTTATGCATATGTTGAGATACACCAAGTGAGAATAGTGTTTGACAATTACCAAACGTGTTCAGTGCCTTTGAGGATTACTCTTCTGTGGGGCTCTCTATAAATCTTACCTCATTATTGTTATAATTGATTAAAAATATGTGTTATAATAATAATATGTAGTTCTTACAAAGATCTTCATAACACCGGGGCATCTCAAAGCTTTCCTTTTTGTTTTTGAAAGGCATGTGGAGCAATGTTTGAGATAAGAATTGTATATTTACATACCACTATGACGCATTTTACAATAGGCTGTGGCGCAATCTAAAACCCATCATACATGTACATGTACATATCAGAAAATGCGGGGGTGAACCCCTTCCCTTAATAAGGATAAGTGTACTGGGTTCACTTACGCTCAGTACACAATACATGGTACCTACGGCTTACCCTCAATTCGATTGGGCAAATCAATAATGTTTAAGTGCCTTGCCTAAGGAAACAAGTGTCAAGAGCCCACACTCTGTTGATGAGAGACAGCAGAGCTTGAGTACAGTGCGCTTGACTGCATGGTTAGACATGCAAGAACACCTTAGATTTAATTGTAATTAAAACCTTTACTTCTGGTCATCTTTGCAGGAGTGGTGTTAGATTTTATCCTCCAGTCTGTTGGGGCTTACTTCCCATCAAAGACAAAACTCAGTGTCTACAACAGCAGCATTGTTGTTGTGCTCTCTATTGTTATTCACAGGTGAGAAATTGCACACATTTTACCTATTGTTTAAAAGTTTATGCACTACTGAGAAGAAGTTTAAATATTTGTTATGTGATTGTTTATATCAGTGAATTTAAAACGTGTCTCGAAATTTGCATTTAACAAACATTTTCCCTTCCTGTTTTGTATTGATATATTGATGCATTTTGTTCTTGAATTATGATATTGTTATTGATGTATGACATTTCTCTCAAAACTCACCTTTTCAATACTTTGTTTGTGATTTGGCTGTGTAATTTCTCCTTGTTTTATGTTGAATGTTATATTGATGCATTATTAATACTGATGTATTTGACTTACTTTTTTATAGTATGATATTTCTCTAAAAGCTCACCTTTTCCAGGTTGTGTCTTTGCTTTGGCTGTTTAATTTCTTCTTCTGTTTTACACATATTGATGCATTATTTGGCTGACTATTCCGATGAGACGTTTAACTTCATAGTATGATATTTCAAATCTGCAACTTAATTGCCTTGTATAGTCCTGGTGTTGTCATTTGGTTTCAGTTCCCTAACACCATTCAAGCTGATTTTATTTGGAGCTTGTAGAACATGGTACACCTTTTACTGTGTGTAATGCATTGTGTGCATCTGTTATTGCTGCAGAAATCATTCATTATGCTGAAATTAAGTTTTGTGATGCACCCATTTTCCAATAGATAGAATCCTTATAAAGAGTGTAAAACATCTCTAACCTCCATAGAGTTATATATTAGAACTAGAGGGCGCACTGGCCTATATATGCGACCTGGCATGCGCGCAGGCGGCCATTTTCTAAGTTGACAAAACTGACATCGCACAGCGTTTGTTTGTGCGGCCATTTTGTAAGTTGACTAACAGCATCGCGTAGCGTTCAATAAACACAAACTCCAATGTTTCATATTCAACGCGCGTTCAAAATGGCGCACGCATGTCTCCTTGCGGTCCCGTCGCGTTTGTGCAAGAAGCATCACCAGTGCGCCCTCTAGTTCTTATATATAACTCTCTGCTAACCTCACAGGTTTTAACTGCAGTTTCATTATTTTTTAAAGTTGGTTTTGCAGGCTTTGTACCAAGTACTTAAATTCAAGCAAAACAAGGATTTTGTTGTAATGAATTTAAAGCTTTTTAGGATAATGTTTATAATAGTTAAAGCTTTACTTATCTTATGTGTAGGAAATAATGAAATATCTGTAGCTTAACTATTGAAATTATGAAATATGTATAGCTTAACTATACAGGTACACCTATATTAACCACAGAGTAACCATTGTGATTGTTTTGTTCTTTCAGTTTCTACCTGTTTCACCCTCTATCCTATGGGATAACACACTCATCAGGCAATGCAACAAGCAACATGGATGGTCTTCATTGGATGGACTCCTGGGAGTTTTGACCTTGCTTGCAGGTGATCAATGGTATATCTCCTGAATAATATTTGGTATTAATTTGGGACATTATTGCAGTCTGGGCCTTGCTGCTTAAGCAGGAAATATTGACAAACAATTTTCTGCTAAGCAGAAATGAGCAGGATACCAGTCACAAATTGTACATGTGACATGGTAGTTTGGCTGGTAACCATATTTTCTGGTAAGCATATTTTTGTTATGCTTAGCAATGCTATGATGATGTGTCCTTACTCCTTAAGATCAGAGACCATAGCAGCCATAAGCGGCTTGTGCCAAAATGCCTAGATCAGTCACAAGTAGCCAAAACACTGTTTCACCTGTACTCTTTGTGACTCGTGTCCTACTCATTTTTGCTTAGCAGATCATTACTAAGGATAGCTTCTGCTTCAGCAGCTCAGTGAAAGTTGGCATAGCTGTTCAGTATTTAACTTTGTCTGGGCATTTAAAGCTGCCAAGCAGTTAATGTAACATTTAAAAAAATATATATATATACAAAACTTACCCCCCCCCCCAAAAAAAATAAAATAAAATAAAAAGCGCACCCCCAAAACACATGTAATTTTACTGCATAGCAAAACTACATAAACAGGTTCTGATACATCTACCACATTAATTTTCAACAGAGTTCTAAATCCTAACAAAAATGTTTTATTGTTATTTTGTTTCAAATTTTATTCATGTTTGTGTATGCAGTTATCTATACTATTTTAACAGTACCTATTCCTTGATAAAAAACATAAGCCAGTAATTATAAGTAGAATTCCCATCATCTATATGAATATCAAAATTCCAGTCCCTCAGTACTTAAACAAAACTGCAATACAGTAGTACTTATCATGTTTGTGAAATGTTCATACTTTTTTTTTGTAATGTTTGAAATTCATCTCTATTTGAGATGTAAAAAGCCTCATTCTTGCAAAAGTGATCCAGGTATGTAATCTTTTTATTATGTAAAATAAACAGTAAAGTTTGGCTTTTGGAATTGATCGAGTGCAGGTCAGAATTTAAAGGCTACTTTGCTGTTATGTTCTAACAAGCCATTTGTTAGAGTTAGATTTGAATAAAGTATTGTAATAATAATAGTTAGTTGTTATACAGTGCTTTTCACGCCCAAAGGGCGTCCCAAAGCGCTTCACACTATTACCCCTGGTCACTGGGCTTTAAATCATTCCTTAAACTATCTCAGTTACCTGACCTGGGTAGTATACAGCCTCGTGCAACAAATGCGCTACTCGGCTAAATCTATCACAAGAACCATCTCTGCCCTCACAGAGGTACCCATTTACCCCTGGGTGGAGAGAAGCTTATGGTTAAGTGTCTTGCTCAAGGACACAAGTGTCACGACCGGGATTCGAACCCAAACTCTGCTGATGAAGCACCAGAATCCTTGCCATAACAAGGTCATTTAATGACCAATTAGAAAAGTGCAAACCAATGAATGCATTAAGTAGGGTTATTGTGTCAAACAGCAGTGCATTGGGTGGGGGACGTGGACATATATATTTTTTAGAGAAACACTTCGCCTGGTAGTATTTTCTATCCGTACCTTGAAAATGTTATGGGGGACACAGTGGTCTTGTCCACCGATTTTGTCGTCCGGATATCCCAGCGGTGGAATACACGCGCTGTAATGCCACGATAGCTAGCTGAGGCCGTGGCATCAGCTTAATTTCGCTAACGGCAATCAAAATAAGCAACGGTGCTTTGCGAATGCTTTTTTCCTCCTTTTTGGGGGACTAAGACAGGAACTTCTTATGATTGCCTCTTGTTTTGTACTAATCTCGTATTTAGCCTAAAAAATAATAATTTAACAATTCAATATGAATAGAAAATCCACTATTCAGGACTAGTCTGATTGCTTCAAGAAATGTTTTAACATTGTTAAAACAACCTTTTTGTGATACTTAGGTCAATAGTTTATTGCCAGTTATATTTCCTGATATATATTGTTTGCGCATTAACGTAACCAATCTGATCTGCCATTTCAGATGTAAACCGACAACCTGTGCTCAATTACATAGAGCTGCCAAGCACAACAATTTGCTTAGCATGAAATGTCTTCCGTGATAAAAACAGGATTACCGACCAAATTTCATTTTGTTGCATATTGCTTGTTACTGGTATCGACTGTTGTTTGCTTATTCTGAAAATCACGTGGAAATTTGGTTGATAATCCTGTTTTGATCAAGGCAAAAATTTCATGCTTGGCAAATTGTTGTGCTTATTAGCAGCTTTTTGAAATTGGGCCCTGCTTGAAGCCTGGGTCAAAAAGTGCACGTTTTCAAAACTAATGGCGGAGACTTATAGGCAGCCAAAGTGGTGTTTTAAAAACAGGGATAATTGTCGAAAACATAACCGTTAAGTTTGAAATATTCATGGGTTGCCTGGTATGTTTATTCATAATTAAAATAAAGTACAACTTTTTTTAAAATGATGTGTATCTTGAAATAAATTCATCACAATAATGGATGAAATATTTATTACCAATAAATTTTATTCTGATTAAACATACATTGTTAAAGTTGTTTGTTCATAAATATATTTAACTTTTATACAAAACTGTTGACCAATATTTGTTGAAAAAAATATAGGAACCGTCTTGAGTCAAGACTATATGATGCTATATGACTGTGTTTATATCCTTCAAACCAAAAATCAAAACAAGCACTGTTATTATGCCTAATCAGGGTTGGGGAGGTGTTTATACGAAATGCCGTAGCGAAAACGTTGGGGGCGTGACGTAGATGCACGCACGTGTGACGTAATGACTTACCAACATCAGCTGACTGTTTCTGACGGCTAGCTACTGCACATGTTCAGTAACTGATTTAGCGTTCACAATGTACAACCACAGGCATGATGATCATGACGAAAATACCCCTTTGAATAACATTTTTTTAGTAAAATTATTAGATCTATAACATTGGGTCCCGATGGAGCCCTCAATTCGTTGGTTATTGGTGTAGATACCAGCCTGGTTTTTGTTTACACAAAATGTCGACCAAAAAGACACCTTTAAATTAAGCAAAGAACTATAATGTACAAAAACACCTAAATTCATTTTACAAGTTTAATTCGAAGTAAGCACCATGACCTGCTTTTGTGAGGAGTTTCGAATATTTACATTTACAATGAGTGACAGTGTCTTATGAATGGCTATATCAATGAAGAATATTCAAGAAAACATATTAATAAAAGAATCAATTTAACACGATTGTGGGTATCCTTTGAGTCAGTTTGCATGGGTTAAGCCTCACCGTGAGTCAAAGTACCAAGGAACGTTCAATAAACATTTTATTGTATACAAAAATAAGACCATTAACAACGTTTATAGACGGCACTGTATGGTGCTAAAATTGACACAGTGGGTGTTGTTAAGTGTAAACACCAAACAAAGAATTACAATTTACACACCGGTGTTGAAACAACACTAGTTTCTGCCTAACCCATGGTGTTAATATGTATTCTCTCTCAGGGTTTCTATAATGTGACAACGCACATGGTGTCAAGTTTAAAACACAAGTTTGTGCAGTGTATAGCGGAGTCCTTTGCCACCACCTTAAACAATGAATGGTTTGTGAATCAAGTTCCCTCCACCATCGTTCAGTCAAGATTATTTATACCGAATCTAACACATGCCAGCTACAGTGTTAAAATGCTGAGAAGACCAATTCCTCATGTAATAATATTGTTCATTTGTGTGGGAGTTTCAGAAGACTGGATCATTACACTCCTCATTCTCAGAAATCTAGACATAAGTCGGCGAAGCATGACGCTAAAGTTAGTTTGATACATTGGATATTGGACATTCACCTGTACAGCGAATATCAATGTAATGTTCAATATTTAATGTAAAGTAGACATTCGCTGTACAAACCTATGTGAATGGTGAATGTTCAGTATCAAACTAACTTTACCACATCATTCTACATTTTGCTGCCCATCGTTGCAGCAACTACAGCAAACACTGCTGTCCATGCATCCAATATGTCGTCATTCAAGTCTTGGCCGTGTGCCTGCTGAAGCATGTACACAAATGCTTCTTGTAGGTACTGCATAGAGAAAGAAAAATGCAAATCAAACTATAAGATAAGTGAAGAATTTGCTTTCAACAAAAATCCAAAACGATACACAAAATATTACGTAAACTTCACTAGAAGACGATATAAATTCATTGTCATCCAGACTTTAAACGTTTTTTTTTATTTTGTTTTATTGAAAGAAGATATCAAGTGGTCTCAGGTGAGGATCTTTCATTGTGGGTACCGAACAATCTGAAAGTATTCTGGAGAAATGTGAGCAGAATGCTACGAAAAAGGTGTGGTAATTTTGGTTCAAGTAATGTTTAGGGTTTTATTACTTGTTTTTAAATCTTTCATTCTGTCTTTCAAGTTGTTTGTATTTTATTGTATTATTTTGTGTTTGTTTGAGGGGGCTACGTTTTAAATTGTTTGATCTGGATTCCAGTTCAATGAGGCCTGGGACCCAGAAAACTGTTTCAAACTGAGTTCTGAGTGAAAATCCCATTTTAACCAGTTTCCTGGTCAGCCTGTCCTAGAACTTGGTCAACCTGGCCCATCAGAACTGGGTCAGCCTGGCCCAGAACTGGGTAAGCCTTTCACAGAACTGGGTAAGCCTGGCCCAGAACTGGGTCAGTCTGTCTTGTAGTGGGTCAGGAGTGGCCCAGAATTTGGGCAGTTCCAAGAGGACCCGAATATTGGTCTATTCTGACCCATAAGGTTTATTTGTGTGCATTATGTCACTTTTCTCGGGCGTCGTCAGCATCGCTGCGTCAATGGTTTTCAGTTCCATAGCCAATGTGGGGGAGTGTTTGATTGATTGATTTAGTTTCTCTGTACGTGTCTGTCAGTGAATTTGATTTGCTTTTGACATTCCCGCTTTCTTGTTTGCAATAATAACTTCTCATGGAATAACAGTAGAAAATAATTACTAAAACTCTCTGTGGCTTTTCGACTGAAATGTTATAATTACGAAGGTCTCTTCAGAAGAGAACTGAAAATGTTTCATTCACTGAAATATGGGGTCCCATCTCATTTTTTAATAGAATAGAAATATCATACAATGAAGGTTGACACTACCAAGGACAACCGTTCTTATATTATTATAACAATAAATTCTAAGAAATAACCCATGCGTTTCAAACAGAAATAAAAGAAGACTGTTATACAATGATTTACTGGCATTTACACGGTTCGTGCGTCTTAGTGAATCGGTATACAGGAAGCCAGAAACCATAGATAAAGGGTCTGTAAACGTGGTTATACAGCAACTTTAGATGGTAATGTATTTTAAGAGGGTTGTTGTAAAAGATATCACTTTTTATCCCACCAAAAAATAAATATAAGAAACGTTACAGCGGTAACGCTTCTCAGATTGTATACTCTTGTTAGGATTATTCTTTCTGCGTGCGTAAACATAGTATTCGGTCCGGAGTTTCGGCGATTTACAAAAAAAAAGGTGACCAAAGTGAACAGTTTCACACGTTGATGTTATTGTATACAACTACATTTATACGAACGGTTTCAAACCAAAAGTATACATTGCCACGAATTTGTCGCAACGCAATCCCATTATGGTGATGGGTCATTACTTTTTGTTCTCATGAAACGCATACCTTTTACTTTTAGACCCGAAGTACCGCAATGTTCTTCATTAAAAAAAAGGGGCATGCCTTTAAGAGAGACCTTGCATTTAAATGAAATCTAGGCTTATATCCCCAAAATATTATAAACTATTTTACCTCAAAATGTGCTGCTTTCACCTTCTTGGTATTGTGTTTCGCGCCCAATTTTTCCAGCACCGGGACGATCGCTTGAAGGTCGCCGAGGTTGTTCACGGCGACACCCAGTGTGGACATGACGCCCTTACAGTGCCTGAAAAACGCCGGTTTCTGGTACATCTCCTCCCTGCTGAGCCCCGCTTTGCCAAAGGAAAACAGTGGGACGAGCTCATCTGGGTGCTCGTCCAAGAGCCTGTAATGGGAAGTAGACGATTAGCTACGAAAGTAGGCACTGGACACTATGGGTAGTTACTCCAAATAATTCTAAGCATCAAAACTTAACTTGGTAACGAGAAATGGAGAGTTGTTGATAGTATACAAAATATTGTAAGAAACGGCTGCATCTGAAGTAACATAGTTATTGCGGAAGAGGTAATTTCTCACTCAATTCGAATCTGATAAGGCCTGAAGCCTTTTAAAGGCATCTGAAAGCACACACAGTTGTGCAACAATGGAGGTTTATTTTTTCTCTTGCAACTTCGATTACCAATTCAGTCCAAATTTTCACAGATGTGTTATTTTTGCATTTGTTTGGGGAAAAGGTGCACACGCCTTTAACAACAATCACGTTGCTGGTGATTACTCTACTTGAGTACAGAATCCCACTTGTTCACTCACTGATAATATGATCAAAAAAGTTCGGGGAAAAGTGTTTGAAAAGTGGCTGTTGGATTGTTCACTACTTTCAAGCTATAATCCCGTCCAAAATAAAATTTACCTGTCCACTTCCCCCTGAAAGTAAACAATCTCTCCCCGTCCCCCCCCCCCGCCCAATGTTGATTGGAACGCAGAGGGCCGCGCATTGAGAGCAAACATTGAAAGGGGGCATGGGGCCGAACGAGAGTGGTCGTGTACTGTCCTTGAGAAGTACTTGTAGGTACCGATTGTGGAGGCTAAGAACCTGCTCTAGAGTAGGCCTACAGGCTTTGAATCTCCACTCCAGTATACCTCAATTAGCCCTTCTTCTTCTTTTTAATATGGCGGACACATAATAGGAGTGCACTGTTTGGTTTGGGTGTATCCAGACAAAATTTACCAAAACCAAATAGTGACGCAGCATTGTGTCCGCCATATTATATCTCAACTGGCTTATTCAATTCAATATACTCCTTATTAGATCACCGAAAGGGTTATTAAAACACACGAATCAGCAAACACATTGAGACATTAAAAACATTACAAACAATACTAGGGTATAGGCCTCGTTTACATACAAGATTCACTTAAAAGCGATAAATACGAAAATAAAATACATCTGTCTCTTTCCCTCAGAATCCGGCACTCACTGGACAAACAGGGTTAAATATTAACTACATCGGTTAAGATAATTTCTGTTTATTAATTTAAAGCCCGGTTAAATCAACTGTTGTTATCATTCAATAGTATAGGAAGATACACCAGAGAGATTGGTATACTGTTTGTCTCGTATCATAGTTTGGAAACCCTTATGGGTATAGCACTGTGTGTGTAAGGGTCCGAGGGTTTAGTGGTTCACTTACCTTTTGATAAGAGTTATTCCATTCTCGTGTGATTTATCCGCAATTATTTCCCACGATTTCTGCAGCGTCTCGATCTGGTCTTTCCCAAGGGGGCCTTCATCCGCCTTATCCTCCCGGGCAAACCGCCTCTCATCCCCGATGCTGACACCTCCGTGAACACCGTCCATTTTTCACTCACGCCGTTAAAAATAAATTCCAAATGTTTAAAAATAAAAAGTACGGTCGTACTTACTTCGGCTTTGAGGGTTGTGATGGGGGATTGGTGCTTTTATATTGCTACCCGAGCGCGTAATCACACCTGCGTGTTTGCCAGCTACTTATTTCTGGTCAGTGATCCACGAAAATGTCACCGTATCTCTAGATTCCTGTCATCCCGACGAATGAGTTTTTTTTGTATCGATAGAGGGCCAATAGAATGCCATAACAAAGTTACCCACTGGTCTACTTGTTATGCCTGAACACCATGCAATGACACCTTTAACGTTGTGACGTCAGTTATGCATACTATACAGTGCCCCTTGGCAGAATAGTGTGCAGTTTAGAATATTGTCAACCACTGAGTTATGGTTCGATTCTGTTTTGGGAAGAGTAAATTTACAAAGCTTTGTTACGTCATGCAAAAGAATACATCGCACTAAAAATGCAAACGGTATCAAGGCAAACAAAAGATAAACGCAACAGAATATGGACCTATAGGCGGGGAAAGTGTGAAAGTGCGCTTGGGTAACTAAGGGGGTCCTTGAAGCAGTCCTTGCAAGGGGATAATTCCCACCACTACCTTGATGGACTATCAGTTTGACGTTTTTAATCAATTCACTTTTTTCTCCCGTTAATTACTGATGCTGTACATTGTCTGAAACTTTACGTGTCACCAGACGAGTGAAGATTTGTTCTCACTGTTGAAGACATAACTCATGATTTGACACGAATTTCTGTGTGTCGGTAAAACATTCTTGTACTGTTCGTGCATCGCCCAACGGTTCACTGAAATTGAATTTTGAGGTCCAAATGTCATGGCTGCGTTTTATACTTTCTGGGCAACATAAAGTGTTAGCGAAATGTGACATCTCCGAAGTGTCCACTGCTCCACATTCTGTTGACAGTTTCCTGTTATTGTGCTACTCAATACATTTCCTTCATGTTGCCATCGGCGAAACTATAGGATAAGCGTTTCTATAGGACACTTCTAGCTAATTAAAACTGTAGTTGACGCGTCTGCCTTCCCACTTTCAGCGTATGCCACACTATTTGTTTGCTTGTATAAGATACTCTTTCGTGAGTGTAAAAACAAAAGCATAGGCTGCGTGTAAGTTGACAAACATTTTTCAAAAACAGTACAATTTACGATATGCAAAGTTTCAAATCCTACTTATTAAAATTAACATTTTACTTCAGATTTCAAACGATGGGGCATGGGCATCAATTGGCGGACACGTACACCCCTACCCCACCCTAGACTTGACTCAAGTCCCAATCCCGTGCCATGTTTTGTGATGCTCTGCTTTCCCCAACCTGTCCCTCACAATAGCTACATTTTGACGGCAAGCGCGCACTGCTTCTATGCGGCTTGTTTTCTAGTTCAAGTCTACCCCCCCCCCCCCAAACAAAATGTCACTCTCACGTTATGTGAAGCAGTTTTACGCTGGCTGTTATGAGTTTCCGTCCAAACGCTAGCGTTGTTACAGTGAGTCTATTCAAAGTCTACTCCATGCAGTATTTAGCTACCTTCACGTTTTCGAAGGCAACCCTGCTCCCCCTCCCCAAGGAAATTGTTCCCTTACAAATGACTCGGAGAAATTAGGTAATAAGGAATTATCCTCTTGATACCCCCACCCCAGTGGAACGAGGTCGGGGGAAGCAAGTAAGGTTATGCAAAGTCTACACAACCAGTCCCATCATACGACTGATGCTGTAGAGACTGCCGCACTGCAATGTATTCAAATGCCCTATGGAAAAAAATCAACAATTATTATCCCATAAAACACATAATAAAGTACATTATATTGTTGGGTTTTACGTTGATTGCTAGATTGAACAAAATTTGTTCATTTTAATACTATCGTTCAGTTGTAGCAATGTTTGACAAAATTCCCACGAGAAACACCGAGTCGTCCGTGCCCGCACAATACGTTCATGTGCCATTAATAAAACACCAAAAGTTTTAAGCCATAAAGTATGCCTATAATTTCGTGTTTTTGATTCCTTTTTCCCTTTCAAATTGCAACTCCAATTGAACTTGAGTTTTTGAACTCGTTAACTTTCTTGGACACGGTGAATTGAACTCTCTCAATGTAAAAGAGTGAAAAAACACTTGTTTTGTCCGCCATACTACTCTTGCAAACAGCCATATTGTGGACAACTCTTTTTAGAGTGAAAGACGGCTATACTTTCAACTCAATCTAGAGTGAAGTTCGTTCCAATTTCACACAAAAAGGTGACACAGATTGACTTTCACTCCCGAAAGAGTGAAACTGACACCACCCGGACAAAAGAGTGAATTTTTCACTCTTTTGCAGTAAGAGAGAAGGATGCAGATAAACGCGCGCCCTCTTCAGCATTGGGTGGTTCGATCGAAAACATTGAATTTACGTCACACGCCAAAATATCTAGAGGGAGCACAAACAAATAAATAAAAAACGTACAGCAAATCGATGAGTGGTTAAAAATAGCCAGAAACAGCTCATGTGTTTGATCGCGATCAGCTGATTTTTGTACACAATTAACTCAACGAAAAAAACAACACCCCTGGCTATCATGGGTTTATGAGTTACTCATTTTAAAAATACTAGCAAGTGCGTCAATTTACGAGTGTGTGTGGAGAGGCATCAACAACATCTTTTGTGCGGGTCGTGCAAGCAGGTGTCTAGAAGGCTCATTGCGTGTCTTTTGCAAGTCGCTGGATCAAGATTGACCTACTTACAAGGAACGAACGTAATGAAGGAACAGGCTGAATGATAATTGTTCACTGCGATTTAACACTTTCACTCGGTTATAGTATGAAGTTTATCTGTTTCACTCTATAGCGATATTTTTTAAATGATGGGGCACACTATTGGACCCTATTGGTAATTACTCAAACTAATTAGCATAAAACCTTACTTGGTAACGAGTAATGTGGAGAGGTTGATAGTATAAAACATTGTTATGGTGTATAGGCAATATTTGACCCATTGCATTAAAACATTAGTATGGCCCTTTAAAGTAAAACAACAACCAATCAAAATATTGGATCATGCAGATCAGGTCTGTTAACTTGGACGAGTCAAAGTCAGACTGGTCAAAGTACTATGTTTATTTCAAAGTTGTTTTGAAAACCGCAAAACTCAGTCAAGTATTTTGTTTGTGATTGGACTTTGTGTCATGTTTGTGTGTTTTCAATTATAGTGTACGCTGCTACAAGGCCTTCGCTGGGTAATAAAAATGTGTTGTTTAATTTTTTTATGTTTCAAGTGTCATTGTATTTTGAACTTAAGTTGAAATTGATGTCACAATTCCGAAGCCGTTGGTTTTTATTTCCTTAGCAGCCACAAACACCCCCTCAGGGCATGCAACCAAACACGCCCCTTTTGGTACTCAATTGTCTGCAATGTTTTATTTTCGTTCGCTCCAGTTGGGACTGGCAACTTCCACTCATTGAAAATGAAGTTTGTCAAATAAAGCTAAATTTAGTTTTGCTAGCTGTGGACCTGTTTGTTCTGCAAAAATGTGGTACCAGCAGCCGATTTCACGAAACGCTAGAATTAATCCTATCTCGACTTAGGACGAGTAACCCACCCTAACTTAGGATGGGTCCAGTGCGTCCTACGCCTTTGGATACGGAACTTAACTCGTCCCAAGTCCCAAGATTAATCCTAAGTTAGGAAGAGTTTGGTAAAATCGACGGCAGGTTCTTAACCAGTGTACCTAGAACTTTTGATGTATTTACAACAAAATTGATCAACATGAGAATCCAGAGAAACCGTGGTTCGGCGAATGAAAGAGATAACAGACAAAAAAACGCTTTGTCTCACTAAGCCCACTTGAGCTGTTGTTGTTGTTGTTGTTGTTGTTGTTGTTGTTGTTGTTGTTGTTGTTGTTGTTGTTGTTGTTGTTTTTCTGAATGTTCAGTAGGCTACATCACGCAGCATATTTCATGTGCAGTACTTCTGTGAGATTAAAACCTTCTGGATGTACATATGAAACGGCGTTTGTTTCGCTAATCGATACTAACATAATTACAAGAAACCTATATGATATAGTGTGCGCGTTCACATCTTTAAACTGATCATAATCATGAAATTGATACAAAACTCTCCCCAATATACCCACGCTATATTTACCAGAGTGGCAAAAATTGCCGTTGACATTTTGGTTAACTCCACTCCGAACGTAGGCGTCGAGCGAGCATTCCGTATTTAAACGCGTGGAGCCCGCGGAGTAAATGGTGCCTCTAGCCTCAGCAGCGATTTTCTTGCCTTATTAACCACCTGCACGTATGCTATCATAAGCAGCTCGACTGCACACTCAACCTTAAAGGCACTGGACACTATTGGTAATTACTCATAATAGCTGTCAGCATAAAAACTTACTTGGTAACGAGCAATGGAGAGCTGTCGATAAAAACATTGTGAGAAATGGCTCCCTCTGAAGTAACGTAGTATTTGAGAAAGAGGTAATTTCTCACTCAATTAATAATAAGACTTCAGTTGAAGCCTTTTATTATGCCTCTGAACGCACACAAAGTCGTGCAACAATGAGTGTTTTATGTTTCATTATTATTTTGTAAATTCGATGACAAATTGAGCCAAAATTTTCACAGGTTTGTTATGCTATACAAATGTTGGGATACACCAAATGAGAATACTGCTCTTTGAAAATGACCAAACGTGTCCGTGTGCCTTTAAACTCAAGCGTCGTATAACAGGTGCTGATTCTCTTCGATTCCCTCCTTCAAAAACACGTCAACAATTTTCAGGGGGATGAGGTGGCTAAATAGGGAGCATAATGGCTGTACGTAAAGATACTCGTGGGCGATACTATTTACCCCATCCCCCTCTTCTCTCTCGTCATGCCTCCCCGCCCCTAAAATTAATTTGGTATTGCTCTCTTTTGAATAGGCTGGTTGTCAGGCTGGTTGCCTATTGTAGACCTTTCTATATTGCAACGTCACATGTCAAGTTTTTGCCAACCGAGGTTGGAAAACTATGGAAAGCCATAACTAAAAAAGTAATAAATTAAAAAAAAGGTACTGTTTGTAGCAATGTTCACACATAGAACAATAACTGTACGATTTTACTGGATGGTATTTATTTACAATGTCAGGACCGTGGATTTAATTAATTCACACGTCTCTCTTCGTAATATTACAGCACTGATTTTGTTTCAAAATATATCCCGTAGAAATAAACATGTCCCTTGTTGTGTCCCTTCATTTGTTTATATCTTTCTCCCTCGTCACTCTAAATTTCAATTTTTTTTTATACAAAATATTAAATAGATCTGTATATAACAAGCGAAATGTTATCTCACAAACACTGACTTAATTTTTATTATTTCATAATCTACATTTCATAGAAGCTTCAAAACCCTCCCTCTAACTCCCAAAGCTTTTTGGTCAAAATAAAGATGGAATTCAAATGTTGGGATTTACCGCACGCCTTTTTACATCAGCAGCTGTACAACACTACCCAAAGGCACCCCCATCATCCAAAGTTTTAAAAGTTACATAACTAATTACACCATACCCGAGGATCTCACTGATGAGCTTATTTCCCTGCTTTATTCGCAGCAGCGGCCAGACTCCCCCATTTGCCCTTGGTGAGAAGCCGCACCGCCTTCTGCTTCTGGAGAAACTCCTGCAACCTGGAGCGTTTGCCGCCGTGTTTTTTGCCGAGTAGACCGGCCACCATGCTGTTCTCCATGCCCCGCATTGCCTCCAGGGACTGCTGGTGTCGTAGCTGGATCTCTTGCAAAGTGGCAGGAGCTTTGACTTCTTGTACGGGCTCCAGTTCGTTGAATGGAAGCGAGGAGTACACCACGACCTGCGGTAAATGTAAAGGATTAATGGTGAGTACTTTTTTTTTTAACTCATGACAACTTTCCCTGCATTCAAGTTTTGATAAACGTTTCATGACAGGCTTGATGAGTGGCTCTTAGTTGTAATGTTGTTGTTTTTTTGTTTATGTTTGTCTAGGTGATCTTCCCACTAAGGGAATAAACACCAAGCTGGCAACAGCGAATCTCTCAATGCAATTATTGGTTTAACGTCTATCAAATCAAGAAATGGTGATAAATTCGGCAACTTTTCTTCTAACCATATGGCTGCACAGCACAATTAAACATCTATTCAGAGACCAACTTGAAGAAAGTGAAAGATTTGTTTATTTATTTTCATTTGTTGATTCTAAAAAGAACCGGTGGTTAACGTCACTCAAGGTTTCGATCAGTAGTGCTCTGATCGTCTTCAGGGGAATGTCATTAAGTACTTGCTAACGTACCATTCAGATAAAGCGGGTAACTTGACTTAGTTTCCTTGTCAAATTCTTACCTGGTTCTGATTCTGCTTGATATCCGGAAGAGTTGGCGGCATCTTGTGTCTAGTCTTAGGTTTGTAAGATTTGCCCAAGATGGAGCTGGTACCCCAGGTAGCTCGGCGTTTCTCCTCCAGCTTATTCTCAGACCGTCCGTCTTTGCCGTCACCGGTATCCGCGTCGTCGTCCTCACCCTGGGCGGCCCGGGCGAGTTGGTTACGGGCCACGATCATCATGATATTCTTGGCAAGTCTAAAGGGGTGGGGGGAGAGTGAGCGACCGTTTTTATTTGGAGAACCAGTTGTAACCATTGTGGGGTAATATGGTTTCTTGGAGAACCAGTTGCAACTATATGTGAAGCAGAATGAGTTTCTGGCTGACTTTAGTTTTAGAGAGAGACACAATTGTTCGATTTGAGAATTTACGGTTTTTGTTTTGGATTGTATCAAACCAGAGTTGGTGTTAAATGAGATATCTACTCTTTAACGATAATGTCTTCTGATCTCTGGACCAAGTTGAATATTGAACGTATTGGTAGTTTTCAGTGGCTTCAAGCCACCTCGTCGAGGTCTATTTGAGTCCCTGCTGAAATCAGGGCAGTCATGAGTGATGTTGCTGATGGTTTGTGGTAAAATTATGTTTACCAAAATATGGATACCAGCCAAAACGCCATTTTTCATGGAGAATTTGTGACTGGTATCCTTCTAATACTTTTAAGCATTATTGTCTGCTTTTTAGCAGCCCATATCTTCGGGTTGACTGATTTGTAAACCAGTGTACATAAGCTCTAAGTGGCGTCTCCTATAATAACTTACTTCCATCTGGGCATGATACCTCCATTCAGCACCTTCAACGTTACGGCAGACGCGACTCTGTGGACGTCACGTGGAAGGCGTCGAGGGAGGTCTCTGGGGACGATCTCCTCGGGAAGCTTTGGCCAACCTCCGTACTGACCAAACGTTCCTTCGAATGGAAAGGAATTATTTTATAAATTAGTAACAGAACTCCAGTGAGTAGGCATACGAGTGCATGCTGGTTTATTTAAATTCTGCACTTGTTCTTGGAATACATAGTTTATTCACAAGTAGGATAATTTGAAAGAAAGCACCAATGTTTATATTGTTTAAACCGTTCATTTCTTCGGGTGAGGTTTGCCATGTAAAACTCTTTTGAGAAGTGTTGGTTCTGAAAAGAGCCGGTGGTTGGCAACTCCGTTACTTTGTTACTGTTTTTGCGAGAGTCTTTCAGAAATATATTGTCAACATGTCTTGCTTTCCAATATCTTTGAATTACATCCATTACAATTCTGCACATCAATTTACTCCCAAATTGTTCGATGATATTGGTTGGCAGCTCTGGTGATACTTTGTTAAACAGGGTCACTAACTTTTGACCAGCCCACTTGGCTACTTGGGGAGCAAGTTTGACGAGATCAACACAGGGCAAGAAATGTCTTCCGGCGTTTCCCTCCCGATGGGAACGTATGGCCTACCCGAAACAGAGAACTCACCTATGTACCGTCCACAGAGCGTCCACAACCGGACTGAGCAGTCATCACTACTTGATATGATCAGCCCCTTGTCTTCACAGTACTCCACGTAAGTGATGCTGGCCAAATGAGCCCTGAACGAATTGAGCTTATCGGGCCATTTGATGGTATTTCGGGGATTCGTGGCCGATGAGGGCGCCTTCATTTCGGCTCGCTGCTTCTGCTCCATGCGATGCTGGAGTTTCTTCATGGTCGGGTTCCCGCCTCGGAACGGGAATTTGCTGTCTGAACGGAGATGCTGCAGAGCGGCTGATGGTACGCGGGACGGGGGTTCCTCTTCACTCCGGATGCAGTAGTCTGTGATGTCCCACACCTATGTAGTATTTACACCAACCGTTGGGTTACCATTTAGGCTTTTGTAAACTATAGAGCCCT
The DNA here is from genome assembly GCF_902459465.1 of Asterias rubens. NCBI lineage: Eukaryota > Metazoa > Echinodermata > Asteroidea > Forcipulatida > Asteriidae > Asterias > Asterias rubens. The sequence continues at coordinate 21,333,988 of NC_047062.1, read as the reverse complement.
TTAATATTATGTGGCACAACCTTTTAACTTTAAATAGTACCATAACCATGTCTACCACCTTGGGAGTCACAACGTTGCCCTAGAAGCGACGTAACCCAAGATGATGTCTTAAATTTTAGCAGGTGATCACCAATAGACCTTATGCATATGACGTAGTTTGAGTAGAGAGTCTAGGCTATTAAGGTTGGTCGTTGGCCCAGCATGTGCGCAACGCGAACATAGATGTGCGTTTCCATTTTTTCTAAGATGGTGGCATGATGACGTCAATGCATAGGTCAATATTACTATAAACGTATTGCACAGGATTATCCCATACAACCCCATTGTCTCCCACAAAATCCTGCAGCGTGGCCACGGTGTGACACACTTTCAGCTCATTCTCTTCTAATGAAACTCCATTGAAGTAATAATAAACTCACCATAATATAGCCTGACGTATCACCGGTGATGAGGAACTCATTCTTGCTGTCTGTCGTCATGGCCAGCACCGATTCCCCGCCGCCCTTTTGCGCCGCGTTGAACTGGCCGAGCAGCCCGCCCTTGTGGTGAATCGACCAGGCCCTGACCCAGCCGTCGGCTCCACTGGCCATCAGGGTCGCTGTGTCCTGGTCGTTGGGTCGAGACTCAAGGAACACAATCTGAGTTGGGAGAAAATTTATCATTAAAGAAAAGACACATCGTATTTTGTTATTGGTGTTGAGATGTAATAGTTCGCACTCTCGCCATAAGCCCAAGGCTTCTAGAACATGCCTCCCTGCCAAAATCGTGTTCGCTTTTCACATCTTGGTGATAAGTACATTCTTTCAACATTGTGTTTGCTTCTTTCATCTTCTTGACAATTTCTTGAACTTCCTCATGTTTTATTTCTTGTTTTCATCTGGTATTGAAAGATTTGTGTTTGACTCGAATTGGATTGAGATACTGGCTCAAACATCCCTTGTCAGTGATCGTGTATAATAAAGACGCAATATGTTTATGGAACTTCATGTTCCATTTGTATGGTTTTAATATATGTATTAGCTTCATGGGTAACTATTACCTCCAATGCATTTTCCAACACAGTCGAAGTTATCTCCTCACCTTATCGACAGACGATTCATGTTTCCGTGTATACTCCTTCGAGTCTTCAACATCCACATAGAATGACTTCCTACTGGAGCTACCATCCCGGCTGCTCTGCGCTCTCCTGCCCTTAAAGTTACTCAAACTCTCCGTGAAGAAGGCCGAGTCGACCTTGTCTACGTCGGGCTCCTTGAGGTTGCTGGCGTAGGTCACTCTGGCATTGGGAGAGCCGATAGCTGGAAGACTCATCCTCCGTAAGTTCGCCTCGTCCTCTTTGTTTCCCTGTTCGTCGAGGAGTGTCCGGCTGGTACTCCCGCGTTTCAGGAGAGTCGCAGATGTGGATTGTTGTTGAATTCCTTCCCCTTGGTTGTCACAATCTACCGAACATATAATATATAGACTGCCGTTAGTCTAACAGATGGAAAAATAACTTAATGATAGCACTTAAAGACTACAGTAGAAAACTGCCTGAGCTTTCGTGCAACAACTACTACCTCACTGCAAAGAATGGGATAAACTATAGTACAGTCTATATACATATTGTGCAATAAAGTTATTGAACATGTATACTGTACCATAGGTCCTTTCTCTACGACCAGACTAAGATATTTATCCTGCTCAATGTTACTTAATGTTATGTTTGCTCTTCTCCAGAGTTCATGTAATTTTCGATACGTTTCATATGTAAGTATGGAAATAAATGTTGTTTGAACTGAACTGAATTGAGTTAAGTTTTGTTTTACCATCTACTGAGACCGAGTTGGGGCTCGACGCTGCACTGCTCCGTCGGGTGAGCCTCGCCGGGGCGTCGCTGGGTTTGGACTTGACGCTGTTCGCCTTGTAGGCGGAGTTGATGGTCCTGCTACCGCTTCGGGGACTGACACCGGCGTTGGCGTTGAGCACGCAGAGCGGCTGGGCCGTCTCTAGGGACCATATGAAGATGTCACCGTCGTAGGACGAGGTGGCCACGACACTCGTCTCGTACGCTGCCAGGGACAGGATGTCCTCGCTGTGTTTCAACATCCATTGACGTGAGTCGTCGTCGTCATCAGAATCACTGTGTGAAGTTAGGAGTTTTACATTGTATTATTAGCTTCAACCTCAACAGGTTTTGTTTATTTTTCATTTGTCATTGAGTATTATTTTGTAATTTTTTTTCTCTCTGTCTGGATTGTTCCGTTGATACACATTGTTGGAAATAAAATAATGTGACTTTGAATTGAAAAAGACGTTTGCCGGTGTGTGGCAGGAGATTCTGTTCCCGGAGATCTGTCTCCCCATTCAGCGAATTGAGAAGAATGCTCGTCTGGTAGTCACCTCTTTTCAATTATCTTCCTTCAGGCAAAGTTAATTTACCATGTTGGGAACACACAATCACAACGGGGGAAAATCTCTCGACATATATGCTTCCATATTTTCAAAACTGACTTACATGTAGGACGCTACGCGCCGGTTCCAGCCAGCAGTTACAATACGTTGTTTGGGGCATACAATCCCTGTGACCTGTTGGAACCAATCAAAACAATAATACAAAATTCTCATTAAAAATCAGTTATAATTGATTATGGCCTTAAACGTTAACATAAATTGCAGAACACACACTCTCAAAAATGCATCCTTATGGAGAAGTTCCTTAGTCGTCCTTGCACAGCACAGTTTCCCCATAAACTTTGTACACACCTTTGTTTGTTGGGCACCCGGTCTTCAGGAATTCCATGTTAGAGACCTTTTATTTTCCTTGTTTGCTTTTGTCTTATTGTTTCCATATAAAGGTATCTAACATGATGAACATATTTATAGAGCACCCTAAATACTCTCACCCCTTTATACTGTTAAAACACATTTCATGCAAACAAACATCGAAACAGGTCCCTTTTAAGCTTGCACAAATAAAACATACTGCAGAACTTTTGGGGCACCCTGAATACACTCACTCTTGTTACAGCACAAGTGATGCAAACATATGGACAGTTCCCCTTTAAAGCTTGCACAAATAAGATATACTGAAAATAGTTCTAATTTCGTTCTACAAACCTATTTCAAACTTCACACGATATTAAACACGTTCTCACCTCCATATTGTCAAACGTCTCCAACTCCCTAAGGCACGCTCCGTTATTAAAATTCCAAATCTTCACGGAGCCGTCCCGCCCTCCGGTCACGAGTCGACGGAAGGAAGGGTCAAAGGTCATCGCGGTGATCTCTGCACATTTCTCAACGCCCTTTTCCATGTATTTGTGAGCCTGCGAGGGGAATGGGTAATTGTTTTTCTCCATTACATACATACGATGATTTATTTAGTACTTAATATAATTTAGTTCATTTGTTGATTTAGCTTCAAGATCTGACAACGCAATAACTTGAGATTTATTTTAGTGGTCCCTTTGAGTTTGGAATGCCTCAGGTCTTTTAATGAACTGTTTGATTGTGCTTTTCACCACATCTATAAATGTTGATGTTTGTTTTTATTTGGAGCAATTTTCACAAAATGGAAGTTTCCCCAGTGGGCACACAACGTTCGTTATTTCAACGTTGGATATTGGTTGATTTGGCGTCGCAACGTTGAAGTACCATAAATCAACGTTGTTTCAACGTCACATTTGCAACGTTGATTTTAGGTTGTTCTTTGACGTTGTATAAACGTTGGATAAAGGTTGTTTTTGGGTCGCGACAATAACAACCAAAAATCGACATTGATCCAGCATCAGTCTGCCAACGTTGTATCAATGTAATGTTTTGGTCGTAAGTACAACGTTGGATAATGATTGTTTTTGCGTCGGGATACTAACAACCAAACATCGACGTTGATCCAACATCAGTCTGCCAAAATTAATAGACAACTTGCTGGCAGAGATTTCGGGGTAAGGCCAGCGAAATGTGTATTATCTGATGAGGTCATGTCAGAATCACTGCTTTCCTGTAACTGGATTAAAAAGCAATAGCGGAAAAGCAAGATGGGTTGCTTTCCAATGGCTCCACTGGCTTCCCGTAAGAAAGAATTCTCTTCAAAGTACTTTTGTTTGTTTTTAAAGCCTTCCATGACCAGACGCCATTCTATATCAAGGGTTGCTTTACATTTCATACCCCATCTCGCCATAATCTTCGCTCTTCTCGAGACCCATTTTTGCTTACCGTTCCTAGGACCATACATTTAACCATCTTTACCTCGAAAGTTATATGCAAATCTTTGGACATTATTCTTTCAATCTTACCAACAAACGGACCCATAGTTTGTGTGAGGAACCATGGAGGTAATTTCTACCTCCATGGAGAAACCATGTGGCAATCCACTTGAGGAATTGTACAGTATGCCTGTGGTGGGAAGCTGCTTTTAAAAACGTCTTTAAAACAACCCATTCTTCCCACAGACATTTTACTCGATCAATATTATCAATGATGATATCATCATACCTTAGAGAACATGATAGTCTTGGTTCCAGTCGCTAGATCCCACACACTGACTACGGAGTCGTGGCAAGCACTGACCACCTGATTAAACAGGTGGTTATAAATCGCTGCCGTGACTGGCCGGTTGTGTGACGTCACGTCGTCATCCTCTACGTCAGTTTCCCATTTATGCTCGAGTAAAGCCAGCTGCATGTTGTCACAGAAAAGAAAATCAAGATATTGGTTACAGAAGGTTTTGATTTTCGAAGTTTGCGGTAAATTTAATTTCTAAATTTAGTTCAATCTTTTTTCAATAGACCCACCATGCCCCTAATTCTAGTCATTTCCCCCGTGCAATGTTTGTTGTCGATGTCATAGGAAAATTTATCCCCAAGGGAAATTAACATGGACTGGAGTAGGAGGATTCAAAAGAGGGCGCTATCAGAAGAAGTTTGTGCACAGTACGCCGTTAGGGGGACAGAATCTAATCTCCTCGCAGCGGTCACATCAGAAATAGTAGTGTAGTTTTAATTCTAACAATGTACATGAACAACACAATCCAGACTTGGCATTGTGGTTGTCAGTAATTCAACCACAGTTCTTTTTACACTTATAACCTAAACTGGTTGATGGAGGTCCCCGTTATTCAATAATGAAAATATTAAAAGTTTTTTTTTTTTTTTTTTTTTTACCAAGTTCGTTCCCAGAATCAGCGAGCCGGTCTTGGCGTGGAAGCATACGGTGCTTATTGAGTGAGGGCCCATGCTAATACTGCGTGGGTTTATATTCTGCATACACGTCTGGTCCCTCATGTCCCACACTTTGATTCCCTGAAAAATAAACATTGGAAAAAGTAAGATACGATAACAGTTTTATCAAAATAGTTCAAGCCTACACTCTCTTCTTTTTCTTCTTCCTTTTGTGGAAGTGAGTTAGGAATCCATTATATAAGTAGTTTGTCTAATTATAAAAACTTTAAAAAAAAAAAAAAGACCCGTTGTAAAACAGGTAGCACAAAAATAGACACCACAAAATAACCGGTGTTATCACATTCATGAAGTTTTTCTTTCAAAGAATATAAATTATTCTATTCCAATTAAGAGAGCAATTTATTTCTTCACTGACCTTGTCCTTGCCGACTGAGATAATTTGCCCATGCGTACTATTAACTACAATGTGCACGACGGCTGATGTATGACCTTTCATTACAGAGGTTGCCTTGGTCGTGACGTACGGATTCCATGTGCGAACTGAACGGTCCATTCCTCCAGTAACTGAAACAGACGTTGGATTAATAAGTAAACTCCCATGGCATACACTGCAAAAGGCTAAGTATTTAAAAGTACACGAAACATACTTGGAAGTATCACAGCTTGATTACAAAGGGGCAATTATTCATTGACGTTTGAGCTTTTATCCTCTGCTCAAGTTGGTATTGGGAGTCTGAACAGCTATCAAATCAGGAAATGCATGACCTCATCATTTAAATTGAAAAAAAAAACATTTTGTTTTTATTAGGTTTCAAAATTAGGCAACAGATAACCCAAAAAACAACATTTGTTTGAAGTTAATGTAGTTGCAAAGTATTAGTGTGCAGTAATCCATACTTAATATGAAACAAACTTGAATGAAATTGAACGTGGAATCTTGCTCTTACCGATTACGTTCGTTTCCTTGCAGTAATCAAAACATAGAATTCCTTTCCTGATTTTGAAAAACGACCCCCTGCAAAATAACGACACGAAAGAGATACATTTTACAATTAAAACTGGGTGAAGATCGTTGTTGTTGTCATTGTCGTTGTCGTCCTCGTCCTCCCCCTCGTCCCCGTTCCCGTCCCCGTCCTCGTCCCCGTCCCCGTCCCGTCCTCGTGTCCCGTCCCCGTCCCCGTCCTCGTCCCCGTCCTCGTCCCGTCCTTGTGTCCCCGTCCCCGTCCTCGTCCTCCTCGTCGTCGTCGTCGCCGTCGTTGTCCCAAACTTAAAAACCAACCCTCTGTAAATAACAAAACGAAATAATACACTTAACAATTGAAACTGGGTGAAGATCTTTGATCATCATTTATACTTAGCAGCTTTTTTGTTAGCCTCACACAAAGTCAGTTTTTATAAGGCTAGTTTTATGCTAACATTTGACTGATATTCTAACTTATTTTCCAGAGGTAAATCTAGCCCACTTACGATTTCTTTCTTCCTAGATCTCCGATGTATATTGACGAGTCGTTGGTCGTAGCGCACGAGATGAAGGAGTTGAGGTTACTGCAGTATTTGACTTTTCGTACCCAATCCTCATGGAGAGGCTAAAGACAAGGTAAAACATTCCGTTAATATACACTCAACTATAATGTGGAAGTGATGATTGAAGCTTGACATTGTGTGAAAAATGAGAAGCACAACATTAGTTGTGCGGGTACAACCGTGTGTACAATCTCTGTTAGGAAGACAGTTGCCTCTGAGGAGAGAGTTACACAGTGTACCCACAATTTGCTCGAGTCACGCCGTATGGTTTTTATATTTGTGTTCTTTTGCTCGAGTAAGGTATATTATTTTTTAACGAATATGCTTCAACGAGCCTTGTTATATAAAGAATGTTGCTTGTGACACTCTTTTGGAGACAAGAGTATCCTTGTAAAAAATAAATGTGCTACACTTACCGCAAACTTCATAGCATTTACACCTTTTACACTACCTCTTAAAAGTTCGGGAAACGGTACCCGTCTTGATCCGACTGTGAAAAAGAAAAATAGTTGTCAAGAAGTTGTGATTTAGAGTTGTATTGTGCAGTCAAGTCGAGACTCGGGATATCCCAAGTTTCAAGTACTCTAAGTATCTTTAGTTTGTAAAAATTGTGTCAGAAAGGGCTTCGGATTTTGTTTGGAATAAACTTAAAATGTAGGAGTATATACGTCCCCGTGAGTGTCATAGGGAAATCTGTCCCCGGAGATGCTGTCCCCCATATGGGAAAGTGACATGGGCTGTAGGAGGAGGATTCAAAAGAGGGCGCTATCAGCAGAAGTTTATACACAGTTCGCCATTGGGGAACAGAATCTCCTGCCACATTCACACCGGCCGTCTTACCTGATTTTGCGTTTTGCGAACCAAAGAGGGACGATCCCATAGCCTCAGTGAAGACAATGCAGCAGACGTTACCCCCTGCGTCGCCAAACACCAACACTGCTTTGTTCATATTTCTCGGATCGAACCTGTTAGGTGAAAAAAAAGTCACTTTACGTATGAAAAACTATAGTATTGTTGTGACTTATATCATTATCTACAATGATAAACCATTACTCACCAATAATCCATTGTGAGGGCGCAATTATCGAGACCCGAAACTTGGAAACATCGGTCAAACTTGGTTGCATTGACGTCATAAAAGCCTGCGAATAACAAAATTTTATTACAAATAATATGTCAAGCAATGCAAACGCTTGAATGATTACTGTATATGTATTTAGAGAAGAACAGTACGATTTAGTACATCCCGAATCCAAAAAATCTGCTCCGCGGTATGAAGTAGTATAGGAGAGCAAGACAAGTTCTCAAAAGAACATAATCTACACACTAAGTAGATATACACACATGGTGTTACCGCTATCCACATTTGATACCTCGCAATGGGTTGCCTCAAATCCCACTTTTGACGTGTAGTACATCATTGTGAACTATGGACAATCAATGTAAATAATGGTGAATGATTTTTGATATCAAACTTACTGATGTCTCTTTCTGTAGACGATACAGCTATCATGTTGACGTTGGGCATGCACACCATGTCTGTCAGCCACATAGGCTTCGTCTTCTCTCGAGGTTGCTCGATCTGTCAAATCAATGCAACTAAAAATCAAATCTCTGTGATTCATAGTGTAGACTAGACAACGTAGACACATAGTTCAAATACCAAAATGCGGAAGTTTTACAACTGTAATTCCTATTGCATGAGATGCCATAGGATAAACATAACGTTGGTTTTTCTAACCTGTGAAACTTTCATTTTAAACAGTGGTCGCGTTTTTGTGATATCGCCGAAAATCCGGAGCGGTTATGTCCACTCAGGAAGAACAATCCATAATATTGGAATACACAAATTTGGGGGATAGAAACTTATAATATCCTTTTTCCATAACCTTGCACATTACTTCAAAGTGAAAGGTTTCTCAAAATACTTTATTCTATTGAAAGCTACTGTAGGCCTACTTCTAACAAAGTAAGTTGGTATTGCCATTAATTTTAAGAGTGATTACCAAATTTGTAACTTCCCCTTAAAGATGCAACATAACGTAATAACGTATTCTGTCAAGACTAGTTTTAATACGTAATGGAGTTCTTTATCCCCGATGCAGATTTAACATATATTAAAGGAGTTCATCTTACCGTTACTGATCGTTGTAAATGCATATCCATACTCCAGAAGTTGATGACGCCCTCTTTGCTGACCGATATATATCGGCCGCCATGTTCCCCTTCGTCGTGCAGGTTACCGTGACGTAGGTTAAGATTCTGGTAGAAACCAACCTTCGAGAGCATGTCACGGTGGTTGCTACACGGAGAACAAAATAGATTAAATAGAAACTAGATATAGATTGGATAGATTAAATAAAAGCAGACAGATTAGATAGACTATAGATATAGATAGATTAGATAGGCTAGATAGACTAGATATATAGGTAGATTATTGTTTTGCATGAAACTGCATCCTGTAACATTGTATAAGATGAAAAAAGGTAACCCTATTTTAGGGGCTCTCTCCGAGAAAAATATAAAACACTTGCATCGTTCTAAAACTTTGCAAAAAAGCCACGTACCTGTGGATTTCTCTAAGCGGCTTTGGAAATGGTATCTGTACAAAAAGGGAGGAAGAAGACATTTTTTAAGATGTATACATTTTATCTTAGCGTTTTACTTTGCTTGACGACCCAGTTTGAATCGATAATTGATAAATATCAATTATAGACATCGTGTCATCAAATCATTAACACATCACACAGCAAGAGTGTTTTAATATACATCGTAATTAGTATTATCGATAACATAAAATCAATGAATACATTTTTAGAACTCATACTATATCACACTGAAGTGGTTTTTCTACAAAAGATTACATTTTAATGAATATTTTGTATGAAACGACACATTAAATAAGAGAAGTTTGAAACGCCAGGTGGCAACAAACTTATTAGATGTATAGGTACATTTGCATTGTTGGCGTAGCTTTTAGCACGGCACATTATTTTACATAGAACAATGCATAAACGATTCAAACTATTACTGATATAATAAATATTAGACTCAGAAAGCACGCTGATTAGTTATTAGGGCAAACAGGTTTTACTTACTCTCTGTTCGTGTGTAGAAGAAAAAAGGAAACAAAGAAATGTTTATTAGAAACCGTCCGTGATTGGAATGGCTTTAGCACATCAAGATTTTGAGCTCAAGAAGCAAGTTGACCGTTTATATTTCGAAGGAGGATCATAGTTTTGATATAGGAAAGCCACCCATCTCTGAAGGAACATGACATTGACCTTATGTCGTCATTTGAACATCCTTGGCCAATCCTGTCGGTCACGTGTACAAATCCGTGCGTATCCATTGTTTCATCATTGGCTAACCTCTATGGGGGCCTGGTGACGATGCAAAATGTCTATGCTCGATGAAGGTCCATGTTTATATATCACAAGTTTACAACAAGCCACTTTGTGAAAATACACATTAATATTGTGAGTGTGAGTGTGCCGTTGAGAAAATTTGATCTTTTTTTTAACATCCCCCTTTAATAATCTACATTTTAAACGACACCCTCAGTTGAATTTGTAAGTATAAAACCATTGTCGCTTTGTTGTTTACTAACCTCTTTGAATAAATTACTCATATGATCCCGTTCCTGGTACTCCATAAGCATGTACGATAAATACTCATCCTGCATTAATAGGAGTAGAGGTGGAAGGAAAACAATAGCATAAAAACGAACGTGTGTGTATAGACTATGCCCAAAAATATTACACATATTTAACAAAGCTTTTATTTGTACATAGATACTGAGGTGTAAAAAAAAAGTTCACTCTGCCATCACAAACTCAAACCAATCTCACACCTTTGGTTTATACCGGCATATTTTGAGGGAATTTGGTATGACAAACTGTTTCATTTGATTGAAAGATAAATGCCGTTAGAAACAGCGTCCGACCCCTTCATCGTCATACGTCATGTACAGACTGTTCGGGTACAAGTTTCAATCTTTCCAATTGTATTCAGTTAGAAATACACAATTTAAAGAGGATTGATCGTAAGAAATTTGAAAAATGTTTTAAAACAACTTCCAAAGTGGTGAACGTGAGCGCCGTACGGTTCAACCATATATAGCGCTACAATGCTCGATGGTTTCAGCAGTGTGCGCGCAAGTTGCGTGGTAGATTGTGACTGAAGCATTGCGCATGACGTCACTTCGTGTTTGTGTTCATGCTATGTGCCCTATCTATGGACCTTTCAACATAAACAAGATAGTCTCCACATCCAGGCGTCAATTTCAAATAATGGTGTATCTGGTCTGGAATTTCGCTATGGGATATTATGGTTTCAGGCGAATGGAAGCAGAGCATTTTTAACAAACAAATTTACAAACTCTACTTATTGTTGACATTATTGATTTGTAGGCCGTGCATGCTTATGTTGAAGACAACTGCATCCTTTGGAGGTCTGATTTAAAGTACTATATTAAAGAAGCTTCCATGACGACATATTATGTATGAGCGACTTCCACTCAGTTGAAGAAACAACCATATATAGCTGTAATGTTTAGGTGTAACAAACATTGGTTTCTTGTTCATGATTAGTATTAACTGAAAACAATGAATAAATCCAGTATAGACCGTACGTCTGTTAAGAAATGTAAGAAAGAAACTCTCACCCAATCCACTGTGCCGTCACAGTTGGCATCAACTTTCATGAAAACAATGGCCAGCTCTTTGTCATCAACCTGTCAAACATTAAAACAAAAAGAAATTCTTTAAAAATTTGCACTAAATTTGCACTAAACTTTGCGAACAAATTAGCCTGCATAATTGTGTTTACCATCACTGTCCCTTTTCGGGCTCCGTATTACGGCAATGCACTTCCGCAGAACTTCCACCATGTAGTAAGTTTGATCAAACCAAAGGGGTCTACTTATCAATAATAACACTGAATCAGTCAAAGATGAATGGATTAAAAAAGTATATACTTGAACTGTTCGTGATATATGTAAAGTTAGTGTGCGTTAATCAACCCTGTACTGTTAGTAATATCTACCAAAGTGCAACAATTTTGAAAACCGTTTATCTGTGCATACACAACTGTGCACCGAACTAACTGTTCATTATCATGTGTAATAAACATATGCATTTATCACATTGTACCATATTTGTAGGCTCGTAAATGTATCACTCAAAACCACAAAATGGTCAGACATTAAGATAATTTGAGGCTGGAAGGAATCGTTTTTTGTATAACTGATTACGTTGTACAAGAAATGTGACACAACGTCTGCTCAGAACTATAAGGTCCTTAGTGCATTTTGTATGGGTTTCATATAATTGCTTTGCTTTTGCATATCTTGGAGCTCCTGGTAAATGAGGTTTATTTATCAAGATTGGCTTCAAAAGCATTTGTTTGGCAAACAAAAAATTATTTTCTAATTTAATATTCAGATGTTGATTGTGATTTTATTCCTTCAAGTTTGCACACATTTTTAATTTTGATTGTTAATTTAGTTTATTACAAAATATGAAATTGCCATTAATAACTTTATACTTCTAAGCAGACATAATAGAGTAGCGTAATAAGAGTCAGTGTTTGACTAATGAGTGGTGAACACAATAATAGAGTGCAGTGTATCAGAGAAGTAATTTAGTATTAGTTAGAGACATGAATTGAACACGAGCATACAGCTACGTTTGTTTTTCAAGGATGCTATCGCACAGCCAGCTATCACACAGTTAATGAATTGTAAGGAAATGATAAACCCTGTGTTAACCCATGGTTATTTACGAGTAGCACAATAAGATGTGCTTAAAGTACAGTACTTGTGGTGTTAAATTGTCAATCGAGTTGATTATAATCACTTACTTCTTCCATCTGTTTGTTGAAAAAGGTTAAATAAAAACAGAAACAAATTATTAATGTACAAATTCGTTTTGCATGTTAGCCTTTCCCGTGAAATATTATGCTGGTAACATTAACGCATAAACGCGTATGCGTCACGTGACTCACGTGCGCACGCGTATTAATGTGCAATGCGGAATGGGTTCGTAGATGTCACGTGTACACCCATTCCGTGCCACCATTCCATGTTGCCTCACAAAGGTTAACTTAACAAAAACACAAAGAAAGTTGATGTTGAGTCGATGCTTATATTCAACAGTTTCAATACAAACAGTCCATAACGAAATTAAAAGAATGAAATAATCTGTAAAATGTTTTTATTTTTCATAGACGACAGATTACCAATTTTGCAAGTCAATATGTAGAGTCTGTTTCGAACGAAAATTGGACTGAACTAACAACACTCACATGGTGTGGTAAAATAGAAACGATTATTGATTTTTAGTGATAACTCACCATTCCTTCCCCCATAATCTTCCTCATAGCCTGGCGGAACTCATCTATGTCAAGGCCTCCTCCTCCGTCCTCATCTGCCTCCTGAAGATACAAAAACAAAAAACACAACAATGAGAAGATGGGGAACGTCAAGAAGAACATGGTTTCAGAACCACCCACAGGTATGGAAATAAAAAAGTAAACTTCATGACCAGCCTTTGGTTTCTGGTACATTTTTTTTGAATCGCTTCATTTTTGACCTGCCCATCTTGGCCATAATACAGATGTATGACCGATCCAGTGTTTTTATGGATTTTGGGGACAATATAAAGTGTTGGGTTCCAACTCCAGCTTAAGACCCTTTTTAAGTCATTCAGTAGCAAAATTGTAGCACAATTTGATTACGTGTGCGTACATTCGATTGCAAACTGGACTTACTAATTGTTTGGACATGTGTAGTGGCTGTGCAAAACCAGTGGGCACATTTCTATTATACGCCACTTTTGGATTAGCTTGCATGGTTTGCCCTTAACTTTCTCTATTGACCAGCATAACCAGTTAGCTTGTCATTTGGCTAGTCTTTCAGTTTTAATTGTACAATATAGTCCATCTTTGAAAAGAATGTATCTTTGAAAAGACCATATAACTTTCCCAAAGTCATCGGTAAACAATCTATTTAAAAAAGTCACACAGCTGAGTGGTTCATGTTTTAACACTTGTGTACTAGAACTGCCAACTCTCCTCTGATTTTGCAGAAAGTTCCCTGAATGTAAACCAATCTTTCCATGATGTGATGAACAAATTCAAACCTGGTGATGGACCCTTTGTCCCAATCATGTTGAATTTAATTCTAAACATCACCTAGTTTATTATTGTACAAAATCTACCTAATGCAAGAGCCAGCTGCTGGCAGCTCTGTTGTCGGACGTCATAAACATGATATTGGAATTTGTAGAGACAGTTAGAAATCAGCGAAGTGGGTAACAAGATTCTTAAGAAAGTTCCCTGAACAAAAAATCAATCTTTCCATGTTCTGATGAACACATTCTCATTGATCATGTAAAGTGACTGTATTTCTAGATATCTCATTGTTTGTTGTACAACATCTGACTGCCAGCTGCTGGCAGCTCTGTTGTACATACGTTAACAACATCATTAACATGATATTGGAATTAAACAGACGGTTTAGAAGCAGCGAAGTGGTTAACACTTTCATTGATAGGCAGCAGCCTTGCTTTATATAAACAACCATTAAAACCCCAAGTCTCAATCCCATTGACAAGCTGCATTGAGATTATTCAGTTGTTTCCAAACATCTCAGCAGAGAGGCTCTTACCGACTTTACACCCTCTTTGAGATTGCGACTCATCCTTGGATAATCGGATAATCCACTAAGAGAAACCCCGAATAATGCAACGACAGCAAGGATCAAGCGATGGGAAGAATGCCAACGAATTGTTGCATGTGTTGCTACTCTTTGCATGATCGAAATGAAGAGAGGTTACTGTTATCATAGAGTTGTACAGCAACTACTTAGTGATGTGTTAACAAATGTTGAGTGGAACCAACAAGGTAACACTAGTGTGAAATTTGTATCCATTTATTTTAGAGGTCGGTCTGTCACTTTTAGAGTCAAAGGATACATAATGCATGTGAAATGAAGGTCGATGTGCTTAACAAAATTGTTGCTATAGTTTGGTCATTTTCTTTGTGTTTCGCCATTTGATTTCACTATCAACAAAATAGTATTGCCAAGAAGTAATCTGAACAATCATTAAAGTCATAACCTCCAAATCGGATACTCACTCCTCCAAAGGGAAAACTAACTACTTATAATCTCTGAAGTGTGCATTTTCTTTCTGAGCTGTGTCGACTCAAACCTTACCTCGAATATTTCTTGTAGTTTGTGGAGATGATCATTGTTCATCTCATCCTCTAGCCTGGCGCCCATACTACCAGCTTGAGATGCTAGGTCTGCTGGCTGCTTGCCGGCCATCGAACCCTTTGAGATCTAAAACAATACAAGGGGAGAATTACAACATTTAGCATTGGTCAGTATTGACGTCATTTATCCAAACTGTGGGTGCCATCTTGTTTCAAGAAAAGATGCATGTCTGGTCATGATTACCGAAGTGGTTCCTCCAAGGGTTTGGAAATTATCTACTTTCAATCACATGACTTTCTTGTAATGGTAACTGTTAATAAAGTTTTCTTCTGTGAGATGCTATTTCCCTAAAACTAGCGAACCTGATGTAAACATGCTTTTACAAAAAAAAACCACTAAAACCTATTTTCCTCTGTACGCAATTTCCTCGAAAATCTTCTGAAGACTATCAGAGCAGACTGATCGAAATGTTGAGATGTTTAAACACGATAGGTTCCTTGCAGAACAATGTACATGTATGTGGTATTACCGCAAACCTTTGCTAGATTGCACATTGTATTTTGTAAAAAAGAAACCGAGTTTGATAGTTGATGTAGGCTACTCTTCAAGAAGTCAACAATATACAAACCCTCAATAATTACATATGTTTACTTTGAATCAAGCAAGTCCATCGTTGGGGGGGGGGGGGTATTTAAGCGTGAAAAGTGTTAATAATAACGTCACCGATAAAATTGAGATCGACTAAATGTACTTCCAGTTTTCTGCCCATCAATGGAAAACGAAGTTGTTAAGAGACGTTTTAACCTAACCTTTCAGACAAAAAAGAAATTATATGAGCAAAAGCTGCAGTGTTAATATAGAGGTAACTAATCCCATCTGTGTACCCTCGTTAAAAACCTGTTTGGCACCATCCTCCTACAAAACTTCACAGAGGTCCCTGCATATAGTGTGTCTTACTTCCGACATGGGGTCTTCTCTTACTAGACCATGCCCAGACCCCATCAGACCTACCTGTGGATACGGGGAGAGCGCTGCCGATGACCCGGTAAAGCCACTCCTGTGGGATGCTGCAGACTTTGGGACCGCAGGGCGACGATGTGTTCGGTTTGGGGTTAGGAGGTCCGGTGTGCGCTCTATGGGAGGTTTCCCCGGCGTGCCAGGGGTGGCTAAACTATCTCGCATCATTGCGCTTAGCAGTCAATTCTTTCAAAGATAAAGATGTTCCACAGATAAAACTCGTTGAGTCGTTGCAACAAAGACTCACTTTGTGCATCCACTTTTACTTCTTGAAATTACTCTCAGCGTTCGTACTTTTTCTTTAGCTACATCGTGCTGGAACATGAAGCTGTCTTTTGAAAACAATTTCTTCTAAAAGGGGTGTATTTGTTTATCTGATCTTAAATTAATTTCATCAGTGTCCATTCGGTGTGTTGAGTTCTCGCGTACACACAATCAAACCTGTCTTATTCACTGTGGTAACGGACGCCTATTTCTGTCGTCACCGCTCAATATCTCATCTACATAATCTCTTAATAAGCTGATATTGATTATCTCATGAACAGATCATCCCTGTTGTGCGGCTTGTGTATCTCTATTGTGCGATTCAACAGTTATATGTCCAGACAGAGGAGGACCAATATCGCCTTGGTGTAAGCCCACGTTACTCCCATTGTCATTGGTTGTACATTTTGTGGGACCATTCTTAAGATGTGAAACATTATACAAGTGAAATATTATACATTTTGTAAATAGTAAAATGTCTTATGGAAAATTTTTGGCTCTGAAAAGAGCCGGTGTGGTTTCGACATTTCAAACCGTATTCTCGTCTTGAAGAACACAATACAAAGCTTCAAACACAACTAGTGTGAATTGATGATAAAATCAAACATTGCCTCTTTTCCATTATATAGTTTTCACCAGATTAATTAAATATTATACACATAATGAATGTTTATGAGTGCAATGGTGCGAATATGTTCATGAGTTGAAAGATGGAATGTTCTATTCAACGAGGCGGAGCCGAGTTGAATGGAACATTCCAGCTTTCAACGAATGAACATATTCGCACCATTGCACGAATGAAAAACATGCATTATTTGTTTTATATAACATCCAAGTAGAACTTTGTCATTTTGATTGAAAGAAACAACTTTCAAAACAATTAATTTCAACTGTAGAAGCCGAATATGCTAGTAATTTTACTATGCCTTCTTGCAGTAACACCTGCTGCGTTACCAAAGACACGCGCACGCAGTGATGTTTTTACTCAGCTTTTTCGTTCCATCCGAAAAGTACCATTACACGCTGGCAGCGTGCCAGCGTGCAATGGTACTTTTCGGATGGAACGAAAAAGCACGGCGAGTGACTCAGCGTGCAATGGTACTTTTATTTGCTATCACGTGACGGACAATCCTCCAATCAAATGGCAAGGATCTGCTTGGGTGTTATATAATAATACTCAGTTGATATATAAAGTTACATTAGTTATAATTAGTAAACTTGCGGGTACAACCATGTATAAAATCCCCTTTTTGGAGGAGTGTTGGCTCTACTAAAAAGAGCCGGGTGTGGTCTCGATGTTTCGAACAGAAACTCTGCTCGTCTTCGGGAGAACACCGTGCGAAGCGTCAACAAATTAAATATTTGCTCTTCTCAATTAGATGATTGTCGCCCGTTGATTAATTGAAGACGTAGTCAGTTGATTAAATGAAGACGTATAAGGAAGGTGTGCAAGTCGATACACAGCGTTACATAATGTGATCAATTATGCAAGCAGATCATGAAGGGGGCACTTTGAGAAATGATGCGCAAATCGTGCTCTTGTTTGTTGTTATGAAGATTATTAAAACTCTGTTTTCTGTATCCTTGTTTTGTTGTTTCTTCTTCTTGCTTTGTCTCTTCATTGGGTTTTGATTTTGTATGAATATGACTAGTGATTTGTGCATTAGGACGTAGGCCTATATTGTCAAGTTGTGGGTTTGTATCAACAGAGGTTTATTTTGTACATTCGCCTGCCCTCAATGTGCTATGTTTGGTCCTAGATTATAATTTTGCAAACAAATTATTGTGTATGTCCATGATTATGTCTTGATCCCCGGCACCTCTATATGGAACATTGAATATGCAACTTTACGTTCCTCAGTCTATACTAGGCGTCACTCATTTAAATAATTATTGTGGAAATGTTAAAGGTTTCGCCTTGTTGATGAAACAAAACAAAACCAAGAATAACTGAAAAGCACTACATGAAGAACTTCCGACACTATACTACGAACTGAACGTACGCTTAGGCCCCTATACGCAAGGATTTGGTCAAGAATAATTCGGTCAAAATAATCTCAATTATTATATGACGCTCCGTGAGTGCCATCCACTTGAGACAAAGAGACCATGTCGACTATTCTATGCACTTCATGTCGACTTTTGGCAGACTTTTGGTAATGACAACTAGCTCAAACTGTAATAATTCACCTTACCATGCTACAGATTCACCAATTCGTCTTAGTTTTAGTGAGTCAGCTCGGCAAGGTTAATTATCTCAATTATAGATATTAAGTGGCGGCACTCCTTGAAGCTACGCGTCATTCAAATAATAATATTGTTACCTTTTTCTCTGCACCATGGCTGTCTCCTGACTTTGAGCTGGCGAAAGAGTCACGCCTCTCCACAAACATAGTTTTCCTTCGCACGTTGGTTTTACTCATCCTTAACAATTGTAGGTAAAAATAAAAAAACGTCACTAATGACAGTTTAATTCATAATAGTAATATCAAATCAAAAATAAAATAATAAATAGAAACGGTCGATTACTATAATAATAGTTGTCAATATTACTGTTAGTGAAAGATTGATGTTACAAAAAAAATTATTATACAAAAATTAAGCTTAGGCCTACTAGGCCTACGCCTTTTTTTCAAAGCTTAATATAATAATACTGCTGAAAACTTTAACAATCTACGGCAGAAGTCTTCCTGCGTTCTTAAACATTAGATAGGCCAGTGGAAATTTCAACTTACTCTGAATTATGTTTAGTTTCCCATCCATATAGACTTGAACATTATGTAACGATAACTTCCCATACTGCTATTCGTCCAAAGCGAAGTCCATGTTTCTAATGGTGACATGTTGTTGTATGCTCTTGGCGGCTAGGCTCTCATGGTAACGGCTGGCTGATGATGAGTTTTCTTGAGTCCGTTGTCATGTCAAACGTCTTGTGACGTAATAAAAATAGAGACGCGCGCGTATAGTTGACGTGCAACCAGCGCGCAGTTCATCGTGTAGATGTGTGTGGCTAGACTTGATTCAAGTCCCGTTCACGTGTGAGAGGTCGCGAATAACATCGTATCACGATTCCGATCTCAGTCAGCATAACGGATTTTGTTGACAAACTTTGTGTTAAAATGTTCTCAGTAACCACCAAGCATACAATAAAACTCTCACGTATAAGGCCGCGCTGATTCAAAAAAATTGGAGTCATTCAGCGAGATAACTAAATTTTGCATGCTTAACTTTTATTGTCAAGCCTTTGTTGTGACTGCATTATTTGTGTTAGAGACAAGTAAACTTTCCAAGTGCTATGTTTGTACTCATTAGAAGTTTTTTTCTTTTTGTAGACCTACTTTAAAAGTGCGTGTATCAAAATCATCATTATCCCTGCTCTATTATATAAGGACAGTAATAAAACCGAGTTCTTATATTTAAAAAAAATTCTCACTTCCTGACTTCAATAACTTTTCCAAAATAAATAAACACAAGATATTAGCAAATGTTGTGTTCATAATTTCTTAGCAGACTTTCAGAATTGTTTGAAGCCTGAAATGGGAAAAGCCTGCGTTTCGAAAAGACCCTACTGGTGTTAGTAAGAACATAGATAGCTATATAAAAAGGCCGATAATTTGCTAAGAATGTTGGTATGGATGATAATATCATTGAGGTAGAATTATGAACAAGGGAATGCCAAGGAGGTATCAATTAGAAAAGGTTCTTAAAGCAGAGACAGAGACAGAAAGTAACACCAACCGGCCATTGCACAAACTTTTTATCGCGTGACGACTAAGAAGTGGTAGGAGATCGCAGTCACTTCGATGCAAAACAAACAGGTTCCTCAACTCCTTCGTCTCAATGAATGATAGCCCAGGTACTTTATTTACTTTCTGCTTTATAGATGTTGTTCAGTTGGTTTCAGTGTGAAGTTACATTACAGATTATGTGATTTCCTGTTTAATATATCTAATTTATTTCCAGTAGGATGATTTGATGGGTTTTTTAATTTGTATTTCGTGTATTGCATGTACGCATAGTAAATTTCCTCCATGGTATGACCATTAAAGTTTAATTGAATTTAATTGAATTGATTCACATCAAAGATTCAGTAGCGCCGTCTTTTTGACATGCAGACGAAAAATTCCTTTACGAAACTTATAGGGCGCCGCCAATAAGTATTGATGTATTGCTCCCAGACGCCAGAGATGTGCTACCCCATACGGTATCGTATGGGGGTGCCCGATTGGTCTACTCAATGAATGGTTTGGTTATTTCAACATTTCCGAAGTAAAACTAGACCTAGTTTCACAATAAATCACAAGGTACTTTCTCGGTGTCTGGTCTGTTGTTAACGCTTCACACTAGGTAGTACTGCCCTGGTGGTGAGAGTGCACGGAACAGTAAGTAGTACTTTAGAATACTGTCTCAGCCGTGTTCTTTTCGTTCGTCCTGGTCAATTTGTTGTTGTTTTTTTGTAGTTGACATTTGCACTGCACTCTGCAGGCATGACATGGGTAAAATAGTATTATTATCGTAGCGTCATACGTTATCGACCCTCATGTGTTTTCGGTCCCCAACTTTGATTCCCGTTTATCGCGAAATTGTGCAAGCTGCACCGGTGACAGAAGCTATGCAGTTTACTCACGGTCTGTATTTCCATCAGGCTTAATCATGCTGAGAATATAGTTTCCTGTCGTTGTTAATGTTATGCTCAAACATTTATAAAATTATTGAGTTGTGGTACTAATCACTACTAGTGCGCTATTATGCCAACATTCAAATGAGTCAAAGAAACATAATCCAACCTCGAAAGTTCAAAACAAAATTACTATCTGCTAGATTGAGTTTCATTCTGCTTTAGTCACTAGATGGATCACGTGAGGTGGTTACTATTTGGGATTTTATGGTGTGCAAATGTGGGGAAAATATTAAAATATTTTAAGTGAAAATGACAACAATTTTTTTTTTGATTTACTCATGCATACTGTAATAAAATCCGATAAGCGTAATAAATATTAAGTCTACATTTAAGAGAAAATATCATAGATTGGTTTCTTATCTCCTGAAACCAAAAATTACTGGTCTGAAATGGTTATGAAGTGTGAGTGCATCAAAGGGGGTGGGGTGTTTTACTTTCATGCCTTATGATATCTCTGGATTCTAATAAAGTAGTCATAATGCCTTAGAACAAAAATGTTATTAAATTTATTTTGCACGCCATACTAGCTTCTGAATATTCAACAAAATACCAACCAATGAAAGGTGTGAAAACATATGACGTTGCTCCGATGTCGTGCATACATAAGCACTGTTAATGGCGGACTGTCTCTCGCAACGTAAAACCAAAACTTTAAAAATTTCAACACACCATGAAGTGAAAGTGTTATTGTAAAAAAAAAATTTGATAGATGATTTGAAAAAAAAAAATTTAGTTTTTGATTGTGAACAATTTTCCTGTTATCCTACTGAAAACACATGACACCAGGATAGTATAGAATTTATATACACAAAATTATGTAGATTGTCAGTCAGTGTGGTGAACGTGGTCTACATCATGTCTGACCTCCATGAAAGAGGTCGAGTCCATGGTCTGATAATGGAGGCTACCTCCTGACATCATTCTACATACTACAAGAATGTGTAGTGTGCCATCAATCATGGAGGTAGAAATACCCCCACTCCATGCATCAATTAATCCTAGACCTAGCTTAGCTAAACCTAGCCTAGAGTGGCTAGTTTATCGAAATGGTACGGTCTGCACAGTGAGCATGGTGAGCACAGGCTAAAGTTGTCATTCTACATACTACAAGAATGTGTTGTGCCATCAATCATGGAGGTAGAAATGTAAGAAATACCCCCACTGCATGCATCAATTAATCCTACACCTAGCTTAGCTAAACCTAGCCTGGAGTGGCTAGTTTATCGAAATGGTACGGTCTGCACAGTGAGCATGGTGAGCGCAGGCTAAAGTTGTCATTCTACATACTACAATAATGTGTAGTGTGCCATCAATCATGGAGGTAGAAATGGTAGAAATACCCCCACTCCATGCATCAATTAATCCTACACCTAGCTTAGCTAAACCTAGCCTAGAGTGGCTAGTTTATCGAAATGGTACGGTCTGCACAGTGAGCATGGTGAGCGCAGGCTATAGTTGTCATTCGGTTTTGACAGTGACACTACTGGATTTTATTTAACTGCACACTATTGATTGATTTGACAAAGTCATATGATATTTACCCCATATTTTACCATAGTCATAGAGGAATGAGATACACCACAGCAGTCACAGAATACATTGATCATTTGATATCATTGATTCACCCCCCCCCCCCATGATAGTTTGTTTCTCTAAATGGTACACTTGACTAAGCTTGGGCGATATCACGATATTATCGAATATCGCGATATTAATTTGGACACGATTTCGATATCGGATGGATTTGGTTTTAATCGAAATATCAATATATCGCGATATATCGATTAAATATCGCGATGTATTTGCTAGCTGAGACATCTTGCACCCCATAGGTTTGGAGTAAAACCACAAGAATAGGTCATTAGAACACCTCTCTTATGCTAGGACTGTCTCTTCTACAACTTTCACTTGGAGTTTTAAGACTGATGATGTCAAATTTCATTAATCGCGATTATATCGAATATCGCGATATATTGTCGGCGATATATCGTGAATAAAATAAATCGATATCGCCCAAGCTTATACTTGACCTAGCTTCGATTATTGCAGCTTGAGGGACTGGAGCATTTTGTGTTCATCGATGGTCTCAGTCTTTCTTTGCAAAAAAAATAATGGGGGATGAACAAATGGAATGTGTACTTTAGTTTATCATTCCCAAATGCAAATTTATTATTTCAGCTAAAAAAATTGAGGGGTGAAAATGTTTGAGGAAATGTTTGGGGAATTAATGAAATAGGCCTATTGCAGCAACATAATTTTCTTCATTGGAAAGGAAAAGGGATTTGATGAAACAACAGTGTTTGTCATGAAATTCGTTTA
Source organism: Asterias rubens (assembly GCF_902459465.1). Taxonomy (NCBI): domain Eukaryota; kingdom Metazoa; phylum Echinodermata; class Asteroidea; order Forcipulatida; family Asteriidae; genus Asterias; species Asterias rubens. The sequence continues at coordinate 21,310,806 of NC_047062.1, read as the reverse complement.
CTGTTGACTTGAAGGCTATTTAGTAGGCTGTATCAATAATTGCTGATCTGATACACAATGACTGCATAGAATTTTAGATTGTTTTATCGCGATTACTATTATAATTTGTATTGTTTGCGTTTTTTGAACTAGGCAAAGGTTAAATAAGTTTCAAGGCCACTTCCATTGACAGATTGTGTAAACCTTATATCTGGTCATTGCCCCTTAATTTGGTCTCTATAACAGGTCAAAATTTGTTCCCCTTCAAATACACTGAAAAAGTTGGGTTTTTCCTCAAAATTCTGAGTGAAAAGTTAAAAAGCAATACAGTTTACCAGCAGGGCTACAGTCTTGGCCCCTTGAGTCTCAATGCTACAAACCAGAAATTCCTAGAACAGTACCCAGCGTTCTCCCTTACACAGTGGTCTGCTGGCAAAAGCATGTTAAAACACTTGAGGACCACTTAACTGTGGGAATATGGGAAAGCATCCCCAATAATGAAACATGGACTAGTGAAAAAGCCAGAGGACTAGTGGAACGACAAGCTAGCTGGTCCTGCTTGCCAGTCACAGAAGGAGTGAAGGGCAAACTCTGGTACCCCTTCAAACATGCTTGTTAAAGTTGTTTCTCTTTCCTGCAGTTCTGATTGAGTAGTTGAACTGCTATCATGTACACCATGGAGCTGGAGTCTCTATGCTACATGCCAGAACAGTGCCCCTACTGTCTGTCTTAATGATCTTCCTGTCAAGGGAACTCGGTTAACTCCCACAAGGGGATATGAACGCCTAGCTGGCAATCCAGCCAATATCTTACATACCAACATTGGTTCAACGTCCATGATTATGAGTTGCACAAATCAAGAAATTGTGGTTCAGTAACTAGAAGACAATATAACTTAAATTCTAGTCACTGTGAAATCAGCAGTTAGCTTGGTATGTTTCAAACCCACACCCTTATGATTGCAAGTCCATACAGTCTAACCATTAGACCACAGTGACCCTGCTCTAGAACACGCGCATAATGTTATTTCTCTTTTTTTTCCCAAGCTTCTGGCTGAATAGTTGAAAAGCAATCCAGCCAGTAGAGATGATGGCTCCAGTAGAGGGCAGCGTAAACGGCGCAGTGGTACACTTTGACGTGGATTACACACCGGATGAGGGTGAAGAGGATGATCGACTGATACCAGATGTAGATACAGCAACCGGCCGTGGTGCATGCGAGAGGTTAGATGAGTCACAGGCACCTAAAGACAGGTACAAAATAATGGAATCAACAAGGTTTAGCTTCAGGGCAATCCCTTGCTTACTTTTAAGATAATTGGTATGTTTGCTTTGAGAATAGGATAAAGAGTTTGTTTTGTGTGTTATCACATGCATGACACAGGTTTTTGTTAAAAGTGCTGTATACACAGTACTGAGTCCTGTGGAACCAATCCTTGAGCGTATTACTCAAGTGTGATTTGAACCTTCTACTTTGCCATTCTGGCCACATCTGGTGCTTCTATAACTTCATCTGCTCTATAATTGAAGTAGATTGATGACTCTTTTGGCAAGTAGAACGTGAGAAACCTTTTTAATTTCTCAAAATTGTTACTTTTGTCTCCCCTGCTTGTCTTACTAGTTTATCTTTTGGCCCATTAGTGTGGATTTGCCTATTGGGAATTTAACCCTTCTGAAGAACCATGATGTGGCAAGTTGTGTAAGCTTGGGCGGTTCCAGAAATTTGGGACTCGGTTCCCGAAAAAAAACTTGGTTCTAAGTCGTACCCGGTTCCACACGACACTATCGCGGCTGAGAATTCTAGTTCACCGTACCCAAGTTCTTTTTGAAGAGATGACACTTGTGCCCTTGAGCAAGGCACTGAACTTTAATTGTTTCATAAAAAATATAAAAAAATTATTAATAATATCGAAGTCTTCTATAGCGCACGTATCTACCAAATAAGGTACTCGAGGTGCTGAGTATGTACTTTCAGAAAGATATGAAGATAAAAAGTTGGGAAGAGTGCATTCTGCTATAGCAGCCAGGCTCCTATAGTGGTAATACCCATGCCTACATGTACATGAACTTTGAAGGGGGTAATCACGTTTCAGCCCTAGTGTAACCCTAACATTGAAGTGCTTGCGTGCCTTGTGAGTTAATGAACTGGATGTCATAAAACTTCTTCTTCTTTTTTAAGTAGAATGAGAATTCGTATCAAATTATTGTGTGCACAACATATTGGCAGTACAATGTGCAGTACTGTTCATGTATGTAGTCAAAGTTGAACATGTTCAAGTTTCAGTTTGAACTTTTTTATCACACAAACAAAGTCCTAATGACCAATGAGAAATACATATTGATAACAAATCAAGCCACTCCACATCGAGTGCTTTTAAAGTGGAAGGGAATTGTTAAATTCAATTTTGTAATAAAGATCTTTGCGTAATCGAATGCAATGGCAATAGGCTTATACACCATTTTACTGTGAAGTTAGTGACTTGTAATTTTTTCACCCTGCACATGTTAAGTCCATCAAGGCCCAATTTCATGGCTCTGCTTACCGCCAAATTCTGCGCTTAGGTTCATGATTCCCCGCTTTTGTGCAAATGCCAAATTTCTGTGCTACCCTTAGAAGCGTAGAATGCCTAGTAACGATGAGTTACAGGCGCAAAAGCCCAAATTTCCTTAAGCACAGAATTCCCTGCTTCCGTAAGAGTACATCAAAAAAATTGTAACTAGGTAATTTCCCTTCCTCTTTAATCTTCCTGTTTTATGTAATTTAAATCTCCTGAGTATGAATTACATGGAGTTGGCTATCTTTAAAATTAAAAGAAAAACAAACATTGGAAATGAATGAATTGAAGCACGGACTTTAATCACTATCAGTGCAAAGTACAGGTCCTACCCATTGTGTTAATTTAATGTCACTTTTACACATTCAGCAAAATTCAAACAAATACTGTAGAGGTGGTCTGTCTTCAGTAAACCAAAACTTGATTGAAATTGTGGTTTTGGCTGTAAACGTGATCAAGAAATCATGTCTATTTATGTTTTGGCAAGATAGAGTATGAAAAAAGTGAAGTGCTGTCTAAAGTACATGAGTTACCAATTTATGTCACTTTTTGCATTTCAGCAAAACTCAAACAAATAGTGGTCTGTCATATCTGTACTAAGCTTACGTCAGCACATTAATTACATCAATAATTTTCGTCTGATTTACTATTTGGTATTGCCAGGGCCGATCGTGTTACTTTAAAAATGAAACTTACAGTGGCGACTAAAACAATGTTTTGGAAGTCTGCTTTAAATATTTGTGTATGATGAGTTGACTTCAGTGTAATTTTGTCAAGACTTTTTTTTCTTTCATTTACAAAAATAACTAACAAATGAGGCTTAAAATTCAAGGTTCTACACGTATTTAGAATAGGGCACTGCTTAGGTTAAAAACGTTTAACATTTGACTGCTGTCTTCTACCTAAAATTTATACAATTCTTTAAGTTGAATTTGAATTGTGTTCAAATTGACAAACTTTGTGACCTGAAGGTCAAATTGAGTCATTACAAATGCCAGGACCTAGGAAATGGGTGTCCAAATTTTTAGGAAATTCAAAACCGGTTGATCCAAATTGTTCACATTCAACAGTTCAATACACTTATTTCATGTAACAGATTTTACAAAGCAGCTCGTCCGACTTGAAAACAGAATGTTTAAAACAACCCCCAAAACACACCTCTAGCTAACACCATAATGTACATACATAGGTCAATCCAAGTTCATTGATTACAAAAGGTTGTAAAAACTTCATGGAAATGAGCAAACAGATAAAGACCTTGACCAAAATGGGCTGTTTTTTATGTACAGGAACCTAATCAGTTTAGCAAGGAAATTATTGATTACATGTTACAATCCACCTGTTGCTGTACTAAATATTTGTTTGTTTTTAAAATAATTTTATTGTAGACGAGGTTAATTTTGATGTTTCTGTGGTTTGCACCATATGTCTTTTTAATCATTCAGTTGTAAAATAGGCCCCAACCCAAGTCCAGTAATTTTACCAGTAGTGGGACATTAGCATTACAATGTTCTCGATCAAGTCCAATCGATTAAAGTCAAGTATGCTGGCAAATGTTTTTTAAGTTGAATCATTCTACATGTACATGTATTCGGGTAATGGTTCCATACAACAATTTTGCATTGCACATTTTGAACTGAACATTTTGTGAGCACACTGAATGCTAAAAGTGTTGTAGTATTAATTTGTGAAAGTGCCTGATTTCTGTTTGTTCCAGGGGATTTTTGTTTTGTCTTACTATGTATTTTTTACATGATAAATTGCCTGCATGTAATTTTCTAGGTTGCATAGTTTAGGGTTACATTTATTTAGGCCTTATACGCCTCTCTTAATATTTATGCATGAGTACATCACAATTTTAACCCAAAACGAGGCCATCGGCGCAGCCTCTGCAAGTTATAACGGACGTGCGCCTATAGCCTCATTTTGGGTAAGAATTATGACGTCATGCATACCTAGGCCTATGCAGGCCTATGCGGTTCAATTTCTCTTTGCCTGAACAAAACGGTACAGTGTGTTCGTTATATTTGATGCTGACAAACACAGTGTTTACTTCCTCATTACTCTTGTAAGTCATGGTAATAAAATCTGATTGTATTTATTTTACAATGTATTAGTAGTAAGCACTTCAAAGAACATGTACCTGAGCCTAAGGACAACGCAATGAAATCATCAGTATAAAAGAAATGCGCAATTTTACACTTATGGGTCCAAATATAACTTCGGAAGCGAGGAGGTTTCTGATAATGCCTATTATAAGGGTATGACTTAGAGAAAATGCATGAAAAAAGTTAGCCTTTGATCCAGCTGTTTTTTTAACGATGTAGTGTTTGCTTGACCAGGATGTTGGAAGCCACTCAAATAGGATACTAAAAGGTTTTCACAGCTCATGTGACTGCCTGAGAATTTGTCATCAATATTGCATTTTTTTTCCAAGCATGTTTGCTTCTCTGTATGTCTGTTCCCTTACACACACCTTGATAAGAGGTACATTAAACAATGGAACAATGCTACCCAACAAGGATTTCTTAGTTAAAGTGGTACCTACAAATAATTTCTTCAGAAAAGGGACTAGTGGAACAACAATAGCTGGACCTCACATGGATCCGTAAGGACATGTGTGTGTGTGAAGGATGCATTGCCCCAATTTCTTGCCGACTTGATGATTAACAGATATGATTAAAGTATTAGATCCAGGCCATTTTCCTATAGTTGAGGAAGTTGTAAACTTTCATTCATGAATACCTCAGACAGTTTCGCTATTCATATTGGCCTATTGGTGGAGAGCGCGTCAAGTGGGTGTGTATAAATCTTTGTTTATGACCGGTAAAAAGTGTTGAACCATGGGCCTGACACGCGAGCTTGCATATGTACTTATAAGACAGTTTCTTCATTCTATATTGGTCGAGGGCAACGGCCGGGACAGTTGTGCCACATCACACGATAAGCGCGACGCGGACAGCATTCCTTTATAAGGAGTTGTTTACCCAAGGGCTTTACCATTTCATAGCTGGAGGATTGTTGTGTTGAAAGAAATCATTGAACAGTTATAAATTTTTCATTATTTTTTACTTTTGACCAAAAAGTGTTGATGTTTTTTGACCGAAAAGGTATTTATAAATGGGAATCAAAGTGTGTTGAATCGGTTTTCAATTTACCTCAACTTCGTCTCGGTAAAATTATCAAGAACCAGGCCACGTTGGGTTGAAACCACTAGTTGAAAACCTCTTTACCACACATTGATTCCCTTATTCAAGACACTGAACAAGTCAATCTGACAATGATTTGTTAATTAAAGGACACAGACGAGTTATTGTCAGGGCCTGGCATAACCTCACGTTACCATCACCGAACAAACAATTTGCATGTTGCAAGTATCTTGTTTGTTGCACTCAGCATTTTTATGTGAAAATATTTTACGCTCATATATTGCATTATCGGTCCAAATTCAGAGAAAACGTGAAGTCAATGTTCAATTCATGGTGTATTCAGTCTTTTTTTTAATGTATATTTTTAAGGCGGCAATTAAGTTTGTTACTGTTTAGGTGGTTAAAAACCAAGTTTTTTTTTTTTTTCTATAAATAGTGCCTTTCACTGCATTGGTGTACATAAATGCTGAAGCTTTTGTTTTTGCTTTTATTTTGCTGTCTATGTTTTTTCTTCTTTTCTATTCCTGGTCTCAGTTTCAACATTGTGTATATAATCTTCTTCATTCTGGGTATGTGTTCCCTCCTACCATGGAATATGTTCATTACAGCAAACCAGGTGAGCCTGTTACATCCACTGCCTTTCTCCCTTTAATATTTCCTCTCATCCTAACGGATAATGATGTTCTTTCTTCCACCCCCTCCCTCGCGACTCTAGGTACAACATAGTCTACGCCATTTGCTTTACAATGGGGGTATGTTCAGTTCTACCGTGGAACATGTTCATTACAGCAGTAAGGGTAAGGAGCTGTATTCAACGATGTCTCAACGCCTGCTCAACGCTGCACAAATTTCCGCACAATTTTGTGGTTTTATTTGCCTTATAATTTGCCATTGTGTTAAAAGAAAAAAAAAAAAATTGCTCTTTGCTCTACTTCCCTAGTTTGTTTCCAAAAGCTCCTTGAATTTAATACTGTACATGTAGCTTCATGGGTTACCACAATGTTGAAAACGCTAACATTTGATTCCTCCTAATTTGGATCCTAGTTTCATACCTTTTTGTCAGCCATGACTCTCACCTGTGTATGCTCTCTAGAATGTAGTATACAAATCTAGAAGGAATGCATGGGTCAAGCCTCATTATTTGATGTGCTGATTAAATACAGGTACATTCATCTGGCAGGGTGAATGTACTCACATGGGTACAGTATGGACAATTCCCCTTGCATGTATTGTCATCCTATCTTCCACCTTCCTGTTTGCATGGCCCAATTTCATAGAGACACTGAAGCAAAAAACATTGCTTTTAAAAGAGATACCCGCTAATCAAAAATGAGCTGGATGGTACACATACAGTAACATGGCAAATGGCTTGTAAACTTATTGTGCTAAGCGAACTTGATTTTTGCTGAGCTGCTTTTTGTCCTTGAGCAGCTCAATGAAATCGGGTCATTCAGGCCAATTTCATTTGCGGGGTGTTTTATATTACAATGCCAATATTGAATACCAAATTGTGATTTATGAGTGGGTCAGCAACTGACACATTCTCTGTAGCATATTATTGCTCTTCTAAACATGGGAAATCATGTGTCAAATGTGCACTGTGTCCAATTTTACTGACGTATGCATACATTGTCAGCCTTATGTTTACTCCAATTCACTGACTGATAATTGAGGTGTTGTAAAAGTGACATAATTTGTAGTGTATTATTGCAAGAAGCTTGAATGTATTCAGTGTGTCTTTCTTTGAAGATTTAATTGTGAAAAACTTCTTTTCCCTTGACTTGCCTTTCACATATTATAAAAAAGTCTCAAGCTCCTCTTCAGCAAATGCATCTGATTTTATGTTACAAGAAATGCCTTTCAGCGGTAAAGCTCTAGTGATTTTTGGTAAAAATTATATAATTCACTGGTTTCATTACCACATAATAGTACTGTTACAAAGAAACTCTGTCTTTAGTCTTGAAAATTTAATTTGAATATTAACTTGTGACCAAGCAAGTCAGTGCTAAAAATTGTTCAAAGTCTATCTCGCAAATGGCTTACTCAGGCACAGAAAGTTTCCTTTTTACTGAGCAGAATGTAATCATATAAAGCTTATCTTTATATTTGCAAACATGTTGTTCTCTTCATTCAGTTTTAGCACATTTTCTATTTTAATTTTCTAATAAACTTGGGTGTGATCGCTGGCTACCTGGCAGATTAACAGTTGTGGCTTCTGACTGGCACAAAGATATTGAAAAAATAGGGAGATCGCCAGCATAGGGCTAGATGGCTAAGTTGGTAGAGCACCTGCATGTGATTCTGAAGGTTGTTGGTTCAAATCCCGCTCTAGTCAATTCTTTGTTCAACCCAAAATCATTTCAAAGGTACCCAGTCAGTTTCCCTTGTGATTTATTTTTTTGATATTTTCTAATCTTAGATCTTCTCTCCAACAGTACTTCAGTTACAAGCTTCGCAACACAACAAGTAATTACACAGCCACCTTGGATGAGAGCACGCCATTGCAGATGATGTTTGAGAGTTACTTTGCTGTGGCAGCCATGGTCCCAAATATTTTGATCATGTTATTGAACTTAGCTTTGCAGCACAGGTAAGAAAGAAAAAGTTCTTTGGTGTAGTTCCGAGGAAGAGCTCTTTGTTGTGTGATGTGGTATATGTAGGGAAACCCTTGTTCATACTTGATGCAAAAACAAACGCTAAGCAAGTTTTCCTGCTGACAATCATGTGTCAATCCTGTATTTTAGCGATTTTGTTTTTCTCCAGATATCCAGATTTTGTATTCACTCCTTATGTGACTTATGTTGTTTGCCTTCCTACTTTGTGTTTTTTTGCTTAGCGATTGTTTATTGTTCAACATTGTGGAAATTTAGGGAACATTGGTGGGAAGACTACATGGGTTGACATTTTAGTCACTTTTGGTTTTTCATTGTCAACTGCTGGGGCAAATTTTAAAAGAATGTTAGGTTGAACAAAGACAAATTAATTAGAGCGGGACTTAAACCTGTACCCTTCTGAATATTGTGCAATCGCTCTACCAACTGAGCTATTTCCAGCCTTTATTTGTGGTCTACAAGAAAAATAGCCCATGAAAGTTTATAGAAGATTGGGACTGCAAATAACTGTATTCGTGTTCATTCTGTCGTGTGTTGTATTTATCTTCACCTTTTTTTGTTATTTTTCCTGCCAGGATATGTCTGCAAGTACGGGTAGTCGTTCCTCTCATTGGAATGATGGGTCTATTCATCGTGACGACAATCCTCACAAGAGTCAACACAGATGAATGTAAGTACATGTACAGTAATAGACAAGGTAGAGTAGAACCTTCAAGCCCCCTCCACACTACCAAGCAGAACTCCCAGGAAGTAAAACCCAGGAAAGTCCTGGGGAGTTATTCTATGAGAAGTTTTTGATGGGGCACCAAGGCCAACACCAAGGGCAACAGTAGCCATGGCCTTTGTGTAATTTCCAGGCCTGGTTCAATGTACATCCAATACAATACTTGACATACATGTCAAGTTTATCGTTGTGTACTGATGGTAAGTCAATCATTGTCATCTTAGTGTACTGAGAAGTCAATATAAATACATACAGAGAAAAGTAACACCATGAAGTATATAACACTAGACACGAATGTTGATTTTTCATTTATTTGTTGATCATATTTTTGTTTCTTTGCAGGGCAAACAGAATTCTTTATTATCTGCATATGCAGCATTGTACTAATAAATGGTAAATATGATGTTATTTAAATCTCCTTAAAGCCATTGGACCCTTTCGGAACAGAAAAACAACAAAAGTTCACAGATTTACAAATAACTTACAGGGTTTACAGAAGGTAATGGTGAAAGACTTCTCTTGAAATATTATTCCATGAAATGCTTTACTTTTTGAGAAAACAATTATCAATTCTCGATATCGAGAATTACGGATTTATTTTAAACACATGTCATGACACGGCGAAACGTGCGGAAACAGGGGCGGGTTTTCTCGTTATTTTCTCCCGACTCCGATGACCGATTGAGCCTAAATTTTCACAGGTTTGTTATTTTATATATATAAGTTGCGATACACGAAGTGTGGGCCTTGGATAATACTGTTTACCGAAAGTGTCCAATGGCTTTAATGCGTTCTGTGTTCTCTGATGCTTTATTTTACTGCGCTCTGATTCGTATCACTTTTTTCCTTTCACCTCAGAATTTCTTTTTCTATCCTTTTAGTCTTGTACTCTGCTTTTACATGTACTTTGAATGTTATTTCAATCAACAGACAGTGCAAATCTTATGTGCGATCCGACATTCAGGCCCTGTCCGAAATTGAGGCAGTGGCTTTGGCTTTAACTTTTGCTAATAGCTTGTTCCTTTAGGGCAGCCTATCCTTCAATGCATGTTGATCCAACTACAGCCATAATCAGCGGACATGGCCTGAGACTCCTTAGTAATAATAATTAACCATTTTAATCTGAGTTCAGGAACATACATTACCCCATAACCTCGGGGGATGATGCACATTTATAACAATAATAAATAATAAGCGTTTAGTGTTTACAATACTTTTAGACATTTTGCCTTTCATTCAGCTCAATGAACTTGAAATTATATTTTGCAACTCAACTGAAATAGTAGAAACATCAACTAAAGTTAGCACTACTGTTTTCTAAATTGTTACAATATTTTATTGTTTTGAAGCATTCAACGCAACGCGACTGAAATAATAGAAACATCAACTAAAGTTAGCACTATTATTGTCTAAATTGTTATAATTGTTTAAATTTGTTTAGCATTCGGGGGTGTTTTCCAGGGCAGTATATTCGGTGTTGCTGGTGTTTTACCGAAGCGTTACATGCAGGCAATAATGTCTGGACAAGGAATGGGTGGCATTCTACCCTCACTCTTAAGCATCATCTCTATCGCTGGTAAGTTCATAATAATAATGCCATTATAACTAATCTTATCAAGTGCATTTTACAGCAACGTCTAAATGCGCTTTACATTGGTGCCCTGGTCATTGGTCGAATAACATTCCTTTAATCTTTCTCAGCTCCCTAGGGATTGTAAAAGGCCAAAATGAATTTCCCATCGTGGATAACAAAGTGAATTGAAATTGAACTGAAAATGATAGCCCTGAGCTACGGTGGCGCTCAAGTGGCTTTTTCGTAAACAACGTCAACCTCTACCCTCGCAGGTACCCATTTATACCATAGATATAGAATTAAAATAACTAGATCGACCATTCACCTATCTCTAACGTTCATGCAAACCAGCACGTGCCCTTAGCGCATCCATAGTGGTTTAAGGCCTATCTCCCATGTTCATATCCAGCGTATCTAGGTATTTCTATATCTATGGTTTATACCCCTGGGTGTTGAGAAGTGAAGTTGACAATTGCAGACTGTGGTTACTTTTTTTTGGCAATGATTCATTTAATTGTTATGCTGGTTGTGTAGCCAACAAGGACTCTCAGAAAACCTTACCTACATGTACTGTAGGAAGAGAAGACAATGAAGTTTCAGTTTTAGATGTGGGTGGAAAAACCCAGAGAATTAATCCTGGGAAAACCCACGCAGTCATTTGTGAAAACCCAATCCACGTGGTGCCCCCAGCGTGATTCGAACTAGGGTCCTGGTGGTGGAAGGCAACGAACGATACCACTACACCAACCTGACCTCCCTTATCATGAGGAAAAGATCTTCTTTTAAAAGAATAATTTTATTTTGAATGAGTCATGTTTGTATTTAAAGGGGTCTCTTCAAAGATTTCATACCATATCAATTACTTCATACTTCTGCTTTTGTCAGCCACTTCTCAGGTTATCATTGCCCTGTGACTACCTGAGAAGGAAGTGCTTGTCTTTTCCTCTTTTCATCATCAGTTTATCAATACTACGTTACCTTTCCTGGTGTATCCTCGTAATAAAAAAAATTGCACTCATGTATAGAATGAGTAATTCAATATCTTTAGACCACAACCTGAACTGTATATTCCCCAGGAGAATGAAACACTATTGGTAGTTACCAGTAATTACTCGAAATAATTGTTAACATAAAAATTTAATTACTCAAAATAATTTTTGGCATAAAATTGTTCTTGGAAACGACCAATTGATAGTATAAAACAAAGTGAGAAATGGTTCCCTCTTATAAGTAACATAGTTTTAGAAAGAAGTAATTTCTCACTAAAATATTTGAATTTAATTTGACACCTCAGCTGAGGTATCAAAATCAAGCATCTGAAAGCACACAACTTGTGCCACAAGGGTGTTCTTTCTTCCATTATTCTTAATTTAAGCATTTGTTGAGCTACACCAAGAGATAAGCCTGGTCTTTGACAATTACCAAAGGTGTCCAGTGCCTTTAAAGGGGTTATATGACTCTAAAAATTAATGTACAACAAAAAAAACTTATGTGTCAAGCAGTACTGCAGCTTTGGATAGTATAATGCATTTTGAGAAACAATTTCACCTTGAAGAACTGCAGCTATGAAAAAAGATATCACTTTTCATCCCCAAAAATTTGAAAAAAAGAAGTGTTACCAGTAACACCTTTAAGGTTACATTGTCTGTGTATTCCCACTAGGGATTATTCTTCCTTTGTGGAGAAACTCACAAAGGGATTTTTAACAATATCTCAAAAATGTGACCTGCACCTTTTGAAATAAACTTTTCATGGGTTAATTTGATTGTGTAATCTATATTTGTATAGGATTGAATCATAGCTGTATGTACAGACCTTTTAATTGATGTTCAAGAGCAAATATTGAAGTGAATGAAGAATAACGGTTTTTATTTTTATTTACCTTTGTTTTAAACAGCTTCCCATACTGAAGCTGACAGTGCCTTCATATACTTCCTGTGTGCGGTAGCATGTATGGCCGTCACTCTGTTTGCTTTCTTGGTGCTTCCTAGAATGAAGTACGCGTCCTTCTATCTCAACAGGCACTGTAAGTCACATCCACATTACTGGACTCGATTTCAGTCTCCTGACGATGACTAGAGTAAGCTAGTCGAAATGTTGAGACAAACTTAAGAACTTACTCCGCGGTAGTGCAGTTAATAATGATCCTATAAGCTAAAGTAGTAGTCCCAGGGGATTTAATAAATCTACTCCGCGATAGTAGAATACTTAGCAAGACAGTTCTCTAAAGAACAAAATCTAACTGGCAAGTAGATACACAAACGATGCTACTGCAAACCAGATATATATTTATAGAGCTGCTGTAATAACTGGCGATTATGTGCTCGGTGTGTGATTTCCATTTCGTGTCAGTGCTTACTGTTTGAAAATGAATGACGTAACAAGGTGACGCACAAGCTGGCTGCCTATTTTGTTGCTTACTTATGAAATAGGCTAATGCTTTGAGCAAATTTTGTTTCTTTAGTTAGCAAGAAATTTGGCATACCATTAAGCAGCGTTGCCTCAGACCTTGGTGTGTTTATCGTGCATTAAGTTCCTCACTGTAATTACCCACATACTTTTTATACTTCACTGGGAGACCTCGTAGCTAATGAAGGCAATCGTCACCGTTCATTCCCTTGGTCATTGCCTTGGCGCCCCTCGAAATGTTTCAGTACAAACTTAAGGTCACTCTCTGAGGTGCCCTTGAACAAGACAAAACTGTCTTGCCTTTACAAGAATGAGGCGTCATGCCAGTGTTTGTATTTCTTCTATGCAGCTGAATTAACCAAATCAAAACGGATTGAGGATCTGGAAAGCACTGAGAGTTTTGAGAAAGTCAAACATCATCAGAGACCACCATTCTTTGAAATCTTTTGGAAGGTGAGGCTTTTTCAACATTTTATGATATCTAAGGGATGTGTGGAATATTATATTTTTTTTGTTTCTGAATTCAGACAGTTTTTTATTGCTGCCTGTTGAGTTGATTCACCCCTCAAACAGCCTGATCTTGAACTTTCCCTGTTACTGGCACTCCTTGGGGTGATCAGTACTTTTCACATGCTGGGCCATCAGTTTGGAACAGCCTCCCACTTCATCTCAAAACATATCTATTTCAGAAACCATAGCTTTCGAACTTTGGTTGTCTTTGTGCACAGCAGATTTCTTGTTTTTTTACACCAGGAGTGTCATCATTGACAGACATGGCACACTAGAAATGTTCAATATTATTATTATTACTATAAAAGCAATTAACGTTATTTGATGCACTCCTCGGGCACTGAGGATACTGTTTCCAAAAGCTCGCTGGAATCTTTAATGCCAGGTTTTTAAAAGTACCACCATTTCAATAAAATATTTCCTATCTGTTGTGTTTTCCATCTACAGATTAAAATTCCTGCTCTGATGATTTTACTAATCTTTGCAGAGACGATAGCGTTATTCCCAGGCACAATATCATCAATAGGAGCCATTGATAGATCAAACAAAAACTGGGCCAGTAAGTGTCTTCTTTCATACCCACACCTAAGTGTGTGAACACCTGAAATGGTGGACCCCCTATTGTTCCTCTATTGTTTGTACTTTTTGGCAACAACTCTCATTGGTTTTGTACACACTTTCCAACTTGGGACCTTTGCTCGACAGGGAACCCTATTGCCTTTTTTGTTTTAGGTTTGAATGTGTGTACCTACTCACAGCTCTGTGTTGAAGTCACTGTGTGGACACTCTTTTGTTTCCTATTCCTATTCTTCAACACTGCAAAAAACATATGACTTCTAGCAGAGCTCTTGTTGATATTTTGTATTGTGACTTTGCCCCCCTCAATTTGCTGTTTCCTTTCTGCAAATGCATTGATGACGCTACAACAAAAGTATTGCAATATGTATTTGTAACCATGGTCTCTTTGTTTCAGATGATTATTTTACTCCAGTGATGTGTTTCTTGACCTTTAACATGATGGATTTTACTGGAAGGTCACTCTCAGTGATACAATGGGTAAGGCACTTTATATTATTGACTCCTTGCAAGATGCGGAATGCACCTCCGCACAATACGCATCTACCATTTCCACCCAGGCCTGATACTTCACGGAGGCAACAAAGGCGATTGCCTCAATGCTCCCTTGTCATTTTCTTGGTGCCCTTGAAATGCTCCGACAGTAGAAATTTACAATTTCCTCATAGAGTGCCCTTCACTAAGGAGAAAATACCTTGGTGCCCTTGCCCTTTCAAAAACGAAGCATGCAGGCCTGTATTTTAGGGGTCAGTTCTCATGTGTAAATTTTGAATCCCCAAATGGCGGACAGGATGGCACATGGGTAAGTGCCCGGGGGTAGATTTCACAAAGAGTTAGGACTAGTCTTATCTCGAGTTAGGATGAGTTACTCGGATGAGTTACTCGGATGAGTTACTCGGATGAGTTAGAATTATGCTTTAACTTTTGTCTGTTTTTTTTTGCTATTGCTATTGTTCTTGTAATATTTCCTTGTGTGCTCTTTAACATTTTAGTTCATTTATTTGTAAGGTGCTTTTGACAATTTAAAATGTGCTGTAGTATTAGTAGTAATTATTAGTAGGACCTTAAGGCACTAAACTAATGGTGTCGTATGTGAAACTCTAGAGTGCAAATATTTGAGAACATTAGACTATCAAAGAAAACATTGTTTTTTTTAACATCAAATAATGTGATATTGTACACAAATTCATGAATTGAGAAAGTCATTCGCCATAAGTAAAGAATCATCTCTGATTGTTTTCTTGCATTTTTTTTATTTGTCAGCCAACTGAGAAGAACATGATTCTCCTGATTATCCTCAGCGTATTACGAGTGGGCTTCTTCCCACTCTTTGCATTATGCAACATTCATCCAACAAGTCGTTCCTTCAGCGTAGTCTTCAACAATGACGCCTATCCGTTTGTCTTCAACACGTTGTTCGGTTTTTCCAACGGGTACCTAGGCAGTCTGGTGATGATTTATGGACCAAAGTGAGTTTTGTGTTTAGTGTTTCTGTTGTGTGTTTCCTGTAGACCTTTCCATTGTTAATAAACAAACCCTGCTGGTTGTCATGGACGGCCGAAAGTTGTGCTAACATTATGTTGTGAACAAATTCAACCTTTTCTGCAAACTGTCATTTAAATAAAAATCATGTACCTCCCATGATTTGCTGTTTTGTTTCTAACAAATTTGACACTATTTGTAATATTTTTTGTAACATTCTTATGAACTCTAGCTATCTGTGTTTGCCAGGCATTTATGACCTCGGTTGGCAAAAACTTTGGACGTGGCATTGCAAAAGAAAGATCTATAGACAAATCCAGGATGGGGGGGGGGTTGTTTGCTTCTAATCTACATGTATAAAGAACAAGAAAGTAAAAACTTAGTTCAATAAACATTTTTTGGTGTTTTCAGAATTTCAAAGACTTTTATCTTGTTGCCACCATCTTTGTCTTGTCCCCTGTCAACCTTTTAAACCATGGCTTATTGTTTTCATTATGCCAAAAAGGGCACATCCCTGGTCTTGTGACATTAGTTTAAATGTGAGAAAAAATAAGTTATCCGCAACATGACAAAGGTTAGTCCCCTATAGATAAAAAACTAATTCCTGATTGTCTCATGTTTAATGTCTTCTTTATAGGTTTGTTGATTTGAAACACAGCGAGACTGCCGGTGTGATGATGGCTCTATTCCTGTCTGGTGGTCTAGCGATCGGCTCAGTGATCTCTGTAGTATTTGTGAAGATCATTTGAGATCTCCTGAACAAACAGTCGGAGGTTTATTAATGGCCAGTCATGTCCGAAAAACATGTTTGACATGGAAGACCTACAACCAGTTTCATAAAGCTTGTGTGCAGACCTGCTTACAAAGCAGGCCTTGCCACTGTTTCCATTTAAAAACCACAGCTTACTGTAATAGCAATCATTAAATCATTGCTGTACCCGCTGCTCAAATTTACGATTCAAACTGCCTCTATCTAACGGGCAGTCTCTGTGGTCTAGTTGGTGAGACATCTACTCTAGATTGGCAAAGGTCTTGGGTTCGAATCCCACCCGAGTTATATGTCTGTTATTTTTTTCTTAGAACTAGGTAAAATACTGAGTATACAGTGCTTACACACATCGGTGTAAGGGTAAAACCAAATAATAAGCTATCTTTAAGAAGAAGAAAATAAACGCTAACTTGCTGTTGGTTCCAGTATTAAGTAAATGAGTGGTACTATCAAATGTTCTCAATCATTTATAAAAAATTATTACCCTTGGTCACTCGGCCATTTCAATTATTCCTTAAAATGTCTCAGCTCCATTAGGAGTCTTCAGCCTGTGTTGCTATGTTTAATGTGTAGCACACCAAGCAAAATCAGTAATCTGTCACAAGAATGATCTCTGCCCATTCACCCCTGTGTGAAGAGAATCAAAGGACACAAGTGTCATGACCAGGGTTCGAACCCACACCATGATGACTTAGCCTTCCATACCTTGAGTCAAATGCACTAAACCACCCACTGACTCAGTCACAACAATGTTGATATTATGAATTACATTTGAAGTAGGCCCCTATGTAAGAAAAATTACTAAAAAAGTCGAGGAGTAAACCACACGTCATGTACTCTGAAAATACTCTCTAGATTTTTAGATTATAATTATAATACTAAACAAATTGTTTATTACATGTATGTGTCTTTCGATTGAATTTTGTTTAAATCTTGACTCACCCTGAGACTGATGATAGATATCTTTAAAAATTGAATATATGTTTGTAAGGGTTTTCTTTTATCAGGTTTGTTTGGTTATACATGTAGCCCCCTTGCATATGACGTCACACTCTCAAATAGCTCTCATTTGAAGATGGGGCATGTAAACGTGTTCGCTTGACCTCAATGAACTAGCAGCATTGGGTGTAATGCAAGTGGTCTGTTGTATAGGTATTTCAGAAGAAAAAAATATTGGAATTTATTGTTGTTTTATAGTCAGTTTTAGCATCAATGATGCTGTTCCCAATAACTCCTTGAAATCTGTAATTCCAGAAGTTATCAAACATGTCAAAAGGTGGAATAGTTGTACAAGTAGCTTCAACATATCTCCATGTTTCAAACCTTTTTGTCAGCATCGACTCTTACCCTTGTAAATAATCACTGTAAATGCCTTGTAAAATTTACTTAACTTGTAAATAAGAAAGACTCTTGCTAAATTGGTATAAAAGGATCATATTTTAAACAACGGTGGTTTCATGGTTGGATGTTGTATACTGTGTGTGAACATCATTTGAGATGGTGTTTAATGTGATTTATAATGGAATAAGCCACACTTGCCAATATGGCCAAATTTTGTTAAGCGCTTAGCACAGACAAATCGTTAAATTGTTTGCGACTACTGGTTGCAAATTTCTGCTAAGTGGCAAACTTGCTGGCCAAGTACACACCAATTCCACCAATTGCACCATTTTTTAACCCCCCAAAATTAACAAAATAATCTATCCTTTTGGGGCATATCGTGATGATAAGACACATTAAATGACACAAGTGGTTTAAAAACTGTCACTCTAATGTACAAATTATTTTTTATTTACAAAGTAATAAAACCATGGGAAACAGGCCAAATGAAGATTCGGAAAGTTTTGGGTTGAGCAAAGAAAAATGGACTAGAGCAGGATTTGAACATGCGACCTCCAGATTAATGTGCCGGCACTCAGTGACTCTACCAACTGAGCTATCTAGCCCTTATAACAGGCTCCATATTTTTTTCGGGGGCATCAGTCAGAAACCGTACAACCTGTAACTGCCTTGTGAACTTAAACCTTTCCCAGGAATTCTTTATGTTATAGTTCCTTGGTATTGGCCAGTGTGTGGAAATGGCAGGGCTCGAAATTAACACTGGACCACATGTCGGGCCAGCAAACTCACAACTGGACAAGGCCAGTGATGCATGGTACAGAGAGTACATTTTTGACATGACATTTGACTACCCTTTACGTTTGTACAAAAGTCTGTGAGTTTTGAGTTTTGGGTTCCTATCAAAGTATTTTTTATACTCCTTGTCAAGGTTTTATGCAACATTTTTACCTTTTTGTTGTTTGGAGTCGTACATTTAAAAACATTTGTTCAGACCCCCAAAGTTTTTCTAACTAGATATGAAAATACCGATGTTGGCCCTAATCACAAATTTGGTAAAAAAGGGTAAACATTTTATTCTCAAGGAAGGCAAAGTATGATACTTTGTAGTGATATAAAAGGTTATTGTTTTAATTGCATTTTGGTGATGTAGAGATGTAAATATGAGCTAAACAGTTTCTCAGACCCCAAAAGTTGCCTAAATGTCATTTAGATCATGATTTGATGTGATTTGATCATGATATTTTGTTTTACTTGTACTGCAAGGCCCTTCCACCCACAAAATTATTGACAACGTTAATTTTTTACCGTGAGCACATTTATGTCAGGTATTTACCTGAACCGACTTCGTTAAAATTGAATTATTTACAATATACATTTTTAAGACTGGACACTTTTTCAAATTAATTTCAATAAGAAATTTAAAATCATAAGTAGTTCAAAATGTAATCAACTTCTTGAGGTTCCTTAATTTGTTGTCTTTCTGTTCTAAATAATGTTACACCATCACGATAAGATATGTTTTTTATGACTCTTTTGTGACTGTTGAGTGAGAGTATTATTCAGAAATGGCACAGCAATTTGTAAAAAACAAAACCTCCCCTGAGAAAATGAATTGTGAAATATTTTGGCTCAAGATTCAGAAGATATGATTTGGTTTTGTCCTTCAGGAAGGCCCAATTTCAAAGCGCCGCTTGAGCACAAGTAGCTAAGGACATCCTGTTATTTTTTTTTTCCTGAGCAATTTGCCCTGGTGATACACAATCTTAACAATCTGGGCACTATTTGGATTGGACTTTCAGTCCTCAACTGACTGCGTGGGTTTTCCCTAGAATATTACTTCTCTGAGGTTTTCCTCCCACTTTTAAAACTGAAACTTCCTTCTTGCCTAGTATTAGCAATTAATGTCTCTTTTCTGAGAGTCCTTGGCTTCAAAACCAGAATAAATGAAATGAAATAAAGAAGGGTTCTTCAATGGAAGACTGTCGAGGGGTTCGTGCAAGGTTCACTTCCTTTTTGTTCCATTCACCAGGATGTTCAGGAATTTGCCTCTTGTCATCTCTCGAGCTGCAGGAAAAACAAATAATTAGAATCAAAACAATTGGAGTGATCTTTTATACAGCAGTGCCACATTTCATTGAGCTGTTCACACAGAAAATATTGCGTAACATTTGTCTGCAAAGCAGAAAATACGGTGTAACACTTGTCTGCTTAGCAGAAATGAGCAGGATACCAGCTACAAAAGGTGCATGTGACTCGGTAGTTTGGCTGGTAGTGGTAGCCATATTCTGTTAGAAATAATTTTGTTGTGCTTAGCAATTTTGATGTGCTTAAGCAACTCTATGAAAATGCTTAAAATCCTATAATGCAGTATAATTTGATTTCAAACACAGGTCTTCATACACTGAACATATATTTTCATAAAAGTCTTCAAGAGGTATGCAATAGCTGCTTTTTGATACTAATCATACTTACACTCTTCTAAGCCAAGTTGGTAAGCTAGATTTTGTAGCCCTTTGACCTTTTCCATCAGGTTGGCTGTGGTAAGACTGCCAAGCTCTGTAAGAGAAAGTTAACCAAAGGCAAACATTTTAACAGTGTTTTTAATGAAATCTCAATATGCTTACATAAGATATGACCACCGCTGATCTGTTAACTGAAGAAACTATATCAGACATACTGTACAGACACTGTCCATCACGAAGGCAACAATTTTGTACTTGCCCAATTTACTTCTCTGGCATCAGTGTTCAACTTTGTGGCTCTGCTCAACTTATACAGCCCATAGACTTATGTGCTTGACAGGACACTGTAAGCAAAGAATTCTGCAGTAAGCAGAGCCATAAAATTGCCCACTGATTGAGTGGGGAGGGGATCTACTTACCATTCAGCATATCAATGTCATTCTGTTCCAGGTCTGCTTCCCACGGCTGTGCCTCTGCAGTTTGTGTGTTACCCAGGGGCTAAAATAAGAAACAACATTTTTGTTATTGACAGAAACATTCCATTTATTGCAAAGTCTTTAAACGATGACTCTAACCAACCAAGATTAGTTTAGGGTCATTAGATGCTTGTTCGTCCAGCTTATCAATTGATAAACCAGTCCCTTTATTTAGCGCAACAAACAAGGTTTGACTGTGTCTAACAACTCTTTTAAAGTATACCATACGTACCCGCTGCCAAAACATAGGATTCAAACTGCCTCTAGCTACAGGGCAATTTCGATAGTCTAGTTGGTAAGACCCAAAATTAATATTCTTTTAGCGTAAAAAATACTTACACTTTTCATGGGAGCAAAATCAGAAACACCTGGAACTGTAAAAGTGAACATAAAATGAGGGAATTATTATAAAGAAATATTATCGGATATTTAAATTAAGGTATCTCATTTATCATGGATTTATAACCATGAGTTTTTTACTTGCACCATGTATATTTTGCAACCGATTGGCTTGCGGTCCCATGGTTTCACGCGTGCGCCCAGCCACAGTGCGGTAATCTTCAAATTTTCTGAAGCAGCACTTTAAAAAAGGAAGAAGAGTACAAAAACTGCATGAATCAGTGATTCATGAAGATAATGAGGATGTATTTTCCCTGAATAAAAGACTTACTTTGCTCAGGCCAAAGTTCTGGTGATGCTCTGTCTAGACTTTCAAAGCTCAACAGAGTCCTGTCGATATCTACAAATAGGAATAAGAAAAGAATGTAGTATTGATCAATGATAAGAATGTGTATTCTATTACAATTTTACAATCATCATGACAAGTCCATTCAACAGTTTCAGAATTCAGGCCTACTCTCAGTTGTATCCATCCATCCTCCCCACTTGCCAAGGTCGCTGTAGTGTGTACCATCGGAAGGATGGTGGAGGTTACGATAAACTAGTGCAACTACAACACTGAAAGTTTAAGGGGTGATGTGTGGAAGGTAGTACAGATCATAAGTAAGAGCATGGAGGATGGTAAGATAAGCTACCCATTTCAAATAATAAAAGAGAAACAGAAACTGAGAAAGACATTTAAAAAATGATAATTAATACATCTTTGTTGCGTTGGACAAATTTACAATTCACAATTACTACAACGCTTTTTCATGGTAAAAAGCCGGATAACTTTCCGTATGGCGCCACCAATTTTTAACTCATTTTTACAAAAAGGGATATATCAATCAGGTAAATTAGATACAATATATTATTTTATTTCGAATGAAAAAGTGGTGGCGCCATACGGAAACTGTAGTGAACTGAATTTACTGAAAAGAACGCGATTTTTTAGGCAAGATCTTAACTGATTTTACATGTAAACTGTTGCTTGGTCGAATCATGTATAACTCAACTTAGATCCCAGCTTTAACTTTAAAAAAATGTCTTCAAAGCACACTATTCCACAAACTAAAATTAACAAAGTAAAACCATGGAGCAATTTATTGCTCCATGGTAAAACATAAATTAATTTACCCGCACTCGAACTTGACGCTGCCATTTTGATCACGGCATATATCACGTGACAGATCATGAGATTAATTTATTTTTCTTACCACATGGTGGCGCTGTGTAAGTTGCGGGAAAAAATCGCTATTTTCTGGAATTATCGGTACCGTGTGATGATGTAGTTTAGCGGCCTGGCGGGATCGGTCGGTTAATCGGATCAAACAACTACACACACGTAAGAAAAAATTGCAAAATGGCGACCGGTGGTGGACCTCTACCTTCTAAACGGGCGAAAATCATCTCCACTGATCCAACAACGTCACCGGAAAAGGTAAGTGAGCTCCCACTTATCGATGAAATTAAATAGAGCTTTTAAAAAATGATCATGAGAAACGTGCAAAGAAAAAATTGTCCTCCAGAACTTTAGTGTTTTTATATAAACGAACGAACTGCGAGTGCGAGTGGTACTTCGGGGTCGGGTGTGTGTGTATTGTGGTGGGAGTTAAGTATTGTGTGTGATACCTGCACACAGATGGTTTAGATACATAGTGACTTCATCCGGAAATTTTTACGCAAGTTAACTGTGTGGCGCGCTACAAAGGCTACATGTGTAATACATGACGATCGTTGCAGTTTGAATGGGAAGTTGATGTGGTCCATCGGCACGTGTGTTTTGGGGAGAAGAGATTTGTCAAATAGAACCATCGCTTTTTTATTTACCCATCTCATTATTTTTGTGATAATTATTCATGGATTATCATGATGATGATGGATTGATTAGAATAGTAAGTTATTAATTTTTTAGTCAGACTCAGTGTCTTATTCGATTCATATTTAACAAAGCAAGATTATCTTGGTCACGTCATTTCACTTCAGTCATTACAAGTATGTAAAAAGGTAGTTGGACTGTTTCTGCCATTGTCCATCAGAACATTTATCGCAAATACCACATAGAAAACCAGCTTTTTGAAGTTTGATGATTATGCTCAATGACAAAAAATAGGGACACTGTTTGCACCCTTTTTCTTCCCACAGTAGGCATACCTTTCGACTGTTCATAATCAACCAGACAGTATTTGTTTGTGACAGACCTAATGTAATTTGGTTTTTACCCTTGTTAGCCTAAACACTGACGTGTAGTTAAAAAAAAACACTGCCTGAAAAAAAACCACTGCCTGCACTGATAAAGTGATAGTGATACTATGTACTTTTCCAAAAAACATGTACACAATCTACAAGGAAATCACTCGGGTAGGATTCAAACCACTGCCTTTGCATTGCATTGAGTAGATGTCTTACCACTCACTAAATTAACAGGCTCATTGACAGGGGAGCCTTATACAGTTTCTAGAAGCTAGAGGTACAGATGTACCACTCACTAGACCACTGATTGTCATGTTCATGGACAAAAGTCGTTATTGACATTATTGAAGAGAAACATTGTCGCATTAAATAAGTTCTGTGAATTTTGTATTTCTGGTGATGCACACATTCTGTAAACCTCAACCTCCTGAATGTTAACACTGAGTGTTTCCAGGTCTAGAATTTATAAGGGGATCCATCCAGGACCCCAAGCATTATTCAGGAATTTCCACATAATTCTGTCCAATCTTATCCCTAGTTACTGTCTGTTTGTACAGTAGTTTAGCATGCATCTTAGAGACATTACATGTTCTTGGCATCAACACGTTGCGTTTTTGTTTTGGGAGCGGGGGGGTGGGGGCCAACTCTGTCTATCCTTACAAATACCACAAACATGTAACACCGCATTTCATTAGTTTCAGCAACACACCGTGTCATAATATGTGGTCATCACATTACATACATTGGCAATAAAATTATACATATGGGTGATTTTGAAAAATGAGACTTAGAATTACATTGAATTGTCAATCAATAAAGGCTCTAAGCCCATGAAGCAGCGTTTATGCTAGCGAGCCGTGCACCCGTGTTTTGCACGGCCAGTTTTGTGAAATCACGGCCTATTTTTTCAAGCACGGCCTGGCGGTATAAATCTAGCCGTGCACTATTTAATTATACGTTTGTGTAATCTAGATATCAGGCATGAGAATCTTCCGGTTTAAACCGGAATTCCGTTTTTTTTCCTTTCAAAATTGTGGTCTCTGAGTGCGATGTGAATTTGCTATAAAATTCGGGGGGTAGGTTTTTGGGGGTATACATTTGGATTTCTCTAATCCCTCTTCTCTAGTCAGACAATGTAAGTTTACCTTTGTAATTGTTATTATCGCGGATCCCCACATGTCGTTCATGAAATACCGGCACCTAAACAATAAATTGCCGTCCAGCAGCTGGCCCAATTTACGGCTTGTTGTCTTCCTGGCATCGCGCATGCATGCAGCAGCAGCGACAGATGTATAAACTTGCCTCATTCCTTGCTTCGTTTATAGTGGTACGGTTCAATAATGTTTGCGTGTAATGCGCTTGCTGGTGCAGCAAAGATAACACGTGTGGAGACTTTTGAAAGTCTACTGAAAAAACAATGCACGTGTTTGCACCATGTGTACTGTGTACTGTGTACTGTGTACGTGCAGGTTTGCACACGAACCAATGAGCGGCGCGGCACGAATCTGAGATCGCCGGCAGGCCATGGTAAACTGGTACCTGTTATTGCCTCACAACCAGCGAAAGATATATTGGGAACCAGCGAACACACTGTACGTCCGGACGACGTGCTTTCTTCATTGGTTCTATTTCTATGTTGGGGTCTAATCTATGCTGAATAACAACCTCTTTCACAAAAACACATCGCTCTCGCCAAATATATAGGCCTATATATATTTTAAAATGTGCGTCGCCGACGGATCGTTAAAATCACAAACATTTAATTGCAAAAGAATTTCTTTTACACAACCGAATTTCAAATCAAGATCCTATAAAAATGGTTTTTGGTGAGAAAAAAAAAGCATTTTCAAGGGCAGAAATAAGGGATAAGATCGTCAAAAAAAAAAAAAAAATATTATTACTATTATTTTTTCCCCCTTTCTTTTTCCGGAATTGTAACAAAATCGCAGGCGAACCCAAAATTGTTTGAGCTTTACATTCCTTATTTTCCCTTAAACCTATTATAAAAAAAAAAAAAAGGAAAAATCACACAAAAGTAGCTCACTTCTACCTGGAAAAACAGGTGTAAGAAATGCATCAGAGACCACCACAGAGCTTCTAAAGTACCCAGAGCTCCCAGGGCCCTTAAGCGGGCCCTGGACCCCGGCCGTAAGGGACTTGGCGCTGCGCGCTCGTGTTGTGTGCTTCGCACACAAATTTTTGACTCTAAAAATATTGCACTCCCTGTTTTTCATTTTGCACTCCCACTTTTCAAATCCTAGCTAAAACACTGCCATGAAGGCCAAATTGGAAAAAGGATTAACAATATCTATAGAACAGTACCTTGACATGGAGTGTAGATTACGTCCCATGTTACCTTTCAGACTCAGCCCAGGGGATTTAAGAATTCTTGTGGCTAGATTAATACAAACCCTCTTTGACTTATGATTAAATGATGTCATTATTCAAATGACACAAATCTGAATAGATAGTATAAAAAGAAGTGGTACTTGTGTTTGTGTGAAAGTGGATCAGCATTTTAACTTTTTATTCAACAACAAATTTCATGTTCCACAATCAAACTGTTCACCTAGAAATCCTTTTTTTTGTACTTTGGTTGCAGTAAGCAGGGCCCAATTCTGCTTACCACAAAATTATGTGCTTACAGACTTAGAATCATGTAGGCTTTAAAGGGAGTTATAAGTGCAGAATTCTAAATTCTGAACTTACAGCTCATGGACAGGCTTTAGGCGTACATGTACAGGGCGCAGTAATTGTTCAGTTCTAAAGTCTACACCCTGTAGTACAGGGCTGTGCCGTTATAAGTGCGGTAACAGGCTTCAAGGGCACCATGAGTGTAGAATTCTGTGATAAGCACTAGTAGCAGTGCCATAAATCAGGTCCCTCCTTGAAGCTTGCACCTCAGTAAATAAAATTAGTTAATCCCATTCAGCCAAAATAAATCACATCATATTTAATCGATCATACTTCACTGTTTTGTTTGATATAGGCCTATATGTTACATTGAGAGCTACATTTAGTAATCCGATTAAAACATGTACATGTACCGGTATGTTTTACACTGTATCAGATATAATACCAGATTAGGTTTCATCAAAGCCCAATAATTTTAGTTACAAGAACATAATTGAAAAATAAATGATCTAAGTTTACCATCATATTTTGAATGATTGTGTTGATGATGTTTGAAAGAAGTGTTTTTCTTTAAATACAATTGTACAATGGACGGCTGGACACACTCTACATTTTAAAACACCTTTAGAACTAGGCAAAACTTTGTCAAGCATGGAGGCTTCCTCCATGGTCCAAGTGGTCTGACTGGCCAGTTTATTGCATCACAACAAATGTCAAACACTGATTGTACAGAGCACCTCTATATGAGGAAATTGTTTTACTGTTAGTTGAAACATTCCAAGGGGCACCAAGGCAATGACATGGGGCAAATTGCCTTCGGAATCATACCTGATAGTTTCTTAGTTGGCCTATGTACAATTTCTGTATCAATGGTGGTGTGGAAAAGGAATACCTTAAAGCCATTGGACCCTTTCGGTACAGAAAAAACAAAAAAAGTTCACAGATTTACAAATAATTCACAGGGTTTACAGAAGGTAATGGTGAAAGACTTCTCTTGAAATATAAGTCCATGAAATGCTTTTCTTTTTGAGAAAACGGTAAAACAATATAAATTCTCGTTAGCGAGAATTACGGATTTATTTAAACACATGTCATGACACGCGCGGAAACAAGAGTGGAGTTTCCCGTTTTCCTGTTGTTTTATATATAAGTTGTGATACACGAAGTGTGGGACTTGGACAATACTGTTTACCGAAAGGGTCCAAAGGCTTTAAAAATAAAACACATACATTTTGTTAATAGAGTACTGTAGACCACTGAAAAAAAGCTGGCCAACAATGATACTTTCTTGCATGTATTCCAGGCATTCATGTTTTCAGATCTCTATTTTATTACAATACAAAAGTGAAAGAAACAGTACTTAAAAGTAATTGGTGATTTGGCCATTTCCTTTATAGTTATGAAATTGCAAAGTTGTATTAATTTATGTACACCAAACAAGCCCACTGTGCACTTTAAATCTGACAAAATGTTAATCATCTGAGGATGTGGTTGGACTGACACTCTATGTTTGCTGTTACAGACTAGTTGTTTTTCTAGTTACATGGTACATGTTAATGTACAGTGTATCTTCAATAACACTTGACCCTAAGTGCCTTGACTGGAGAGGAGGTAAACAGTTTGACTTCATCCCTCAGGGACAAACAAGACCCTCTGGGTCTGGCAAGCTGACCACACTCCAAACAAGAAACATTAGATTGTATAAGTCCTGAATGGCTTCTTGTGGTGAAGGCTGCACTGGCAGAGGGTGTAGGCTACATGTAGGTGTTGGTACACACTATTATATTTAGCAATTGGTCATCTGTACATGAGCCAGGAAATATTGTTGTGGTTTTGTTTTCACTTGAGGGAATTAGCCTGCTGGCTAATACCTGCGTAAATCTTAGTGGGCGGATTAATTGTGATGGAAGGATTATCTAATATTAAGAGTTATGAGTCACGACTCGAGGGCACCATGAAATCAAAAGAATCAGGCAGCGAAACTCATGCCAATTCTCACCCATATTTAATATTATGAAAAGTGTTTACATGTAATGTACCAGGTCTGTATTGCAATGTTGGATATAATCTTTCTGTGGCTGTGAGCGTATTCCCTTTTATGTCAGAGCAAAATGCTACACAGAATGATTCAATTGCTATTAAAGAAACATGATTTGCTACTCAATGTGAGCATTCGGTGAAATCGTTCCGTGCGTGGATCCCAGAATAATATGAACCTGGAACAGGAAATGAACTTTCAGCACAGATGTAGAATCGGTAGTACATAAAGCTTTTTGTCCAGGCTTTCGTGGTTTCAACAGCTGTTTAGCGGCAAAGGGATTTGAACCATAGACCCCACATGCGAAAAGGCTTTTTCTAATGTTTTTCTTGATTTGTTCTACCCTACTATCATCTAGCTTAATTCCCAACCAATCATCAGCGTTGGAGTCGGCATACATTAACCTAATTATTTACCTGTGATTGGTTAAAACATTGAAGCACTTTACTTCATGAATAATTAATGTTTGAATTATTATGATGAGTTCATAAGAAACCAAACAAAAATGCAAAATCAAGTTGGGAAAAGGCTCCATACGTACATGTAGCTTTGCCGCTGATGCGCAAGTGATCTTAGAGCCTCCATTTCCATTCAGTTTGCAGCTACACAGGTTTGTCTAAAGCCACTAAGGCCTTTGTGAAAGGCTAATGTCTTTAGTGGATAGATCAAATCTCGGGATTTCAAGAAAATCTCCAAAAGACTGCAGGTCTTGTACTGAACTTTCAATTTAGTGGACCCGATTTCTTTGTAAGATTTTAGGCCTTGTGCTTGCTTTTTGTTTGTTAAAAATAGCTGAAACAGCCTAATAGGCAGTGCATTTTACTTGCCCCCAGCACCCCAAGGAAGTTTTATTAGTAGCCCAGATAGTGAATGATTTTGAATGTATTGTATAGCCCTATCTGATGTTATTTGATATCAATCCCAACCAGTTTCCGGAAACTCGTGAATAAATGAACACATGTTAAAAATGTATTATTCACACGGGCTGAAAATGAAGAAATATGAGAAGTTTAAACAAGTAGGTTGCACAGTTGAGACAGTAGCCTATGGGGCAAGTTGAGAGGTGATGTTTACTAGCCCTTAGCAGTTTTTACTGACAATGTACGCTGACTAGTGATGAGGATAAGTCCTGCTCTCTTTCAATGTTTGCTGGTCTTACATTTCATTTCATTTCCTTTTATTTATTCCCGTTGTGAAGCCAAGGACTCTCAGAAAAGCGGACTTTATCACTGCTGACTGTACTAACCAAGAAGGCTATAGATTCTAAGAGATTTGGAATTGATAAGCTAAGGATACATAATTCTTCAAAAAAAGATCTGTTTGGGAAACTGTTGGACTTGTTCAGTTGTGTGATAACATGACCAAGTGATTAAAATGATTAATTTAATTATTAATTAACCGGTGGGTGTTTTGAGTCCTGGCTATGTTTTTAACAGCCATGTCCACATGTACTGCTTGATGGGCTTTCTGTCATAATTCAATTTTACAACCATTGAAAGTACAGTACATGTGTGCTTATTTGCCATTAATGCATTGTTACCCCTTGTTGCCAAGTCCGCTTAGTGAACAACAAATAATGGAATAAATGTACGTCATCAGGGCTCTCCCAAGGCTTTTTTGCCAAAGCTTTTTTGTTTTGAAGGGGGGGGTGGGCATTCTGGATCCGAAGCATGCTGATTTGAAAATGAGGCCCTCATAACGTTTTTTTATTTTTTATGTTTATGTTTCGTTTTAAAAGCTATGTGTTTTGATTTGTTATTTTGGTGCATTTGTGTAATAAAAATATAAAAACAGTAGTTTGTTGTGTATCTCACAACTCTCATACCGGCATGATATGCTAGCCCAGCAGGGGGACAACCCTCATTATGTACACACAAATGACATATGTAAATGTGTGCATTAGAGCATAGATCATGTGGACAGCAAATACAGTTCCTGTGCCTTGAGAGAAACAGTGTTTAGATTCTTCACGTCAAATTAAATCACAACCGAATCAGCCGTAGGGGGAATGCAGGCAGCCAGGTCAAGACTGCTCTACTGACTGCAATGCAGCGATTCGTTACACCTGAGTCTTAACAGATTGAGATCTTCTGAAGCGAACCAGAGTCCTCCTTAGCGGTGTGATGATTCAAATGCCACTTTATGACGACCACGTTATAAAACGCACAGGCTTTTTTGTTCATACCTTGGGATTCACAAATTGTGTGTGAAGCCCTGGCGGCTGGCTCAACAAGGAAAAAACTCACGGCCTGATATAGACGTGGCCTGGTTGTTGTAGGGCAAGGAATTACAATCTGATAGTAAACACTCTGTGTAATGGAAACCATTGCTGTGGCATTTGCCATTTGTATCATGTTAAGAAGAGTTTGGTCAGTGCGGAGATTTGATCATAGAGCAGTACAGCTAGACACATTGCTTTCAAGTACATTTTGTACATACAGGTATGTAAGTTTTAAACTCTGTAGTAGACGTTTGATGCATGCGTACATGTACATGAGGCACTGCACACCATGGGTAAGGCCAAATAAATACCAGTTGATCGTCCGAATTTTTCAAAAAAGAGGAGGATGAGCGCCTTCCTATTTACTCTTTTTTTTTCAAGATGGCCGCTTAGTATTTCAAATCAAACAGGCCATCAACTCTTCAGTTTGAACCCGTTGCAAACTTATTTTATACCTATTTGTTGGATGAGGACCTGTGTTAACACTGCTACTGTATTAGTATTAACAGGGTCGGATATTGTTAAAAGATTTGCCGCGGTAGGCATTAACTATTATTGTTAATGAAACAGACGGTTACACATGTTCGAGAGCATCACATTAGATTCATTTTTTTTTTTTTTCCACAAAAATCAATCAACTGGTATTTTTTTTATATTTGGCCTAATAACTCAAAATAATTGTTAGTATGAAAAGCTTACTTGGAGCAATGGAGAGCTGTTGATAATAAAACATTGTGAGAAATGGCTCCCTCTAGAGTAACGTAGTTTTTGAGAAAGAGGTAATTTCTCACTGAAATATTAAAAGACTCCACACCTTTTATTAAGCACCTTAAGCACACAAATTTGTGCAACAATGGTGTTATTTTCTTTCATCATTCTCTTGCAATTTTGATGACCAATTGAGTCGTAATTTTCACAGATTGTTGTGATACACCAAGTGAGAATACTGGTCTTTGACTATTACCAAATGCGTTGAGTGCCTTTAAAGGTGTAATACAGGATTGGTAGACTCTAGAGCTTACAAAACAGTCCCAGACAGTGTTTATGTTTGGTGTGATCAACCATACACATGAAATAACAAACCTGTTAAAATTTAGGCTTAATCCATTGTGTGAGTCGGGAGAAAATATTGAAAAATCATGCACAATTCTCAGCATGTATATGTAGGCCTACACTTAATAAACACATTGTCCTTTTTATTTTGGTTGTAACAACTGAAATCAACTGTTGCGTTATTTAAGGTTTTTTGTTTACAGTTTTCTTGAATATGACTTCACTTCAAAGGGAAATGTTTCACAGAAAAATGGTATTCATATAAACCTCATAATCAGCTTGCAAGCTTTCAGACTTTTAAACGAAACAATTAATGTTTCCAATTCCTATCCTTACTAATCCTCCAAACTGAGGTTGGAAGGAAAAACAGTCTGGCCTCTTTTTGGTGTTCGTTGAGAACCAGTAGTCATGACTGTTAGGCACTTGGACAGGCCTGATCCCTCTACATGTATGTGAAATAAACGCCGGTACCTAAAGCCGTGCCCGAATTGGTGGCTACGGCTGCGGCTATGACCGTTGCCAGGGGTGTTGCTAAGGGCGTCCTATACTTCAATGCATGATGGCGTGGCGATACGGCCAAAGCCGTGGCCGTAGCCGCCAATTCGGATCCGGCCTAGGCCTTGAAATAACCCAAGGCACCCTCGGCAATTGCCTTTTGCTGTTGTGCCCTTTTCAAGGTTCCTGTACAAATTTACGTTTTCCCCATAGGGAAATTGCAGTGCCACTTCACAACTATGTTCATAACCCAATACCAAAGATACAAGGGGAAACAACCAAAAATTCATTCAAGTCAGTCTCAAAGCTAGGGCCTTCAAAGATTCATTCTTCGTATCAACTGTTAAACTCTGGAACTCACTCTTTTCGGCTGCTGTGAACAGCGCAACTCCAGCTAAATTCAAGGGGCACATAAGCAACACCAAATAGTAGTTTATTTCCACACGCAGTGCGCAAGTTACGTTGATGTATCCGGCAGGATATTTTGCTGACTTAACCAATGGAGATGGAGATGGAGACTTTAAGAGCGACTTTAAAGGCTTGGGTGCCTTTTGTAATTTTCCCTTGAATTTGTGTTACTGCCCTCACAGAAGTGCCCTTAACTAAGGCAAATATGTATGGTCATTACCAAACAAATTATCAGACCTGCAGAAAGAAAAGGATCATAGCATCATCTTGATAAAGAATCTAATGAGCAGCCAGCATTGTATAAAAATCTCAGCTCGGTTCCTTTTCCTGTTTTATTTGAAGCCCATCATGTATGGAGTGGTTCACTGTAGCTGGTTTGAAAACCTGAAGTAGCAAGCAGATGTGTTACTTGGGTTTCGGGGAGTGAAACCACACACATGCTGAGCTGGCACAGTTATCCAATTTCCCATACCATGAAAATTCATTCATATTTATTGCTTATCCAGCACTGGTCAAGTGATTCAGAGGTCAATTAAAGTGTAATTAGGTTGAAAGACATTACGATTGTGTGAAGTTCATAAATCAATGGGTGCTCAATGGCGAAACAGTTGCATGCATGTAGAGGTTTGTGAATGAAATCAGCAGCTATTTTACCCACTTATCGAAATCCTGATCTTTGATCAACTTCTCTGGTACTGAGGATATTGTTCCTACATGTAAAAGCTTTGTAAAATCTAAACCTCAGGTTTGCCATCAGCTCAACAAATCTCCTTAAAGGCCCGGTCCCACTGCAGCGATAACGATAACGATAACGACGCAAAGAGAACGCATTCTATTGGTTGAATGAGTGTGTGCTATTCTGCGTGGAGCAATTCAACCAATAGAACGCGTTCTCTTTCCGTCGTGATCGTTATCGTTCTCGTTATCGCTGCAGTGTGACTCGGCCTTAAGTTTGTATCTTAGTTTCAGACTTTTTTTTCTCATCAATGACCCTCACCCTTACCTTGGTAACTGCTAGGTCTGAATGAAGCATATTTTTTTTAGAACCTCAGTCATTGTTCTGAAAACATGCAAGTGTTATCTTCAGTGGTTGGTTATAAATAATAATAAACAACAAGAGAGCTACGAAAAAGTAATTTTATAAGCAAGAAGAGAATAGATGTGTTTTTAATTTACTCTTGAATGTCTGGAGTGTGTTGGTGTTTGCTCAGATAAACAGCTTTATTTAAAGGCTTGAGAGCACTTCTAAACTAAAAGAATGTTTGTGAATTCAGTTCTTTTTTTAGTGATTTCTTTAGTACATAGTACACATGAGAATGCAGCATACAGAAAAGTAACAAATATCTGTACACGCCTACTATTAAGCTGTCGATGGATTTGATTATGATATAAAAAATATTTGAGTAATGAGAATGTATGCACCCATGCTGATGTCCAGTTCCGAGGATTAGTCTGTCATTTATAATCTCTTCTTCAAACATGGCTTGTTGGTTCAAATCCCGCTCTAGTAAATTTGTCTTTGTTCAACCCAAAATCATTTTAAAATGTACCCAGTCAGTTTCCCTTGTGGTTTATTATTTGATACTTTAAAATCTACTCTGAATCTGAAGATTAACTACAGGCTGCAGCAATGTGCAAATAATATTGAACTTTCCAAAATTACATGATTCATGTTTCTCAAGCAGCAAGCATGCTTTAGTTTTATCGTAAAAATGACAGTTTTGATGACAGTTTTGATGACAGTGTTGTTATGATAGACTCTCATGATAGTTGAGTAGAAAGGTTGTGACATGTCTGTTACACTATTATTTCAAAGTGAAACAAATTGACAGTTTTGACATTTTCTTCCTCTCTCCTTCGCACTTTACTGAAACTCAAATTGAGGGAACTTGTCAAAAGCTTCCCACATCCTTTTTGCATCCCTGCCAATATTTTGTCAGATTTGTGGTACATGTCATGTATGAGTTGTCTTCTAGGTATTTTAGAATGAACTTGAAGTAGTGTAAAAGTTGAATGCACTTTATGGTACACAGGATTCTCCCCAGATTTTGTTTTGAGAAACTGTCAGGCATTCCGGACCCCAAAGTTTGGATGCTTGGCTGGATTATGCTAAATTGGAACAAGGTCTTTGGAATGTTTCTTACTGGATGTTTATTGTGGTTCTAAAAGTCCTACTCTGTAATCTTAAAGGCAGTGGACACTATTGGTAATTACTCAAAATAATTATTTGCAAAAAAACCTCACTTGGTAATGAGTAATGGGGAGAGATTGATAATATAAAACATTGTGAGAAACGGCTCCCTCTGAAGTGACGTGGTTTTTGAGAAAGAAGTTATTTTCCACGAATTTGATTTCGAGACCTCAAGTTTAGAATTTGAGGTCTCGAAATCAAGCATCTGAAAGCACACAACTTCGCGTGACAAGGGTGTTTTTTTTCTCTTAAATAGTTATTTCGCAACTCCGACGACCAATCAAGCTCAAATTTTCACAGGTTTGTTATTTTATACATATGTTGAGATGTACCATATGAGAAGACTGGTCTTTGACATTTACCAATAGTGTCCATTGTCTTTAAGAGCATTATATTTGGTTAAAAAAAGCTAAACAAATACAAAATTTAAAATGTGTATCAAACCAAATAATGTGAGTGTTGGTATGCAATTGATTTTACTACAGACTGATGAACAGCATTATTATTCCATTAAATTATTAATTTAGCATTCATTTCCATTATTTACACATGGTTGTACTCGCAAGTTTACTAGTCATTTATAGTTTCTTCTTATTATAATTCCATTAAAGCCATTATTACACTTTCGGAACAGAGAAGAAAAAAAAGTTCATAGACTTACAAATAACTTACAGGGTTTACAGAAGGTAATGGTGAAACACTTAAATTCTTGAAATATTAGTCCATGAAATGCTTTACTTTTTGAGAAAACATTAAAACAATATCAATTCTCGTTGTCGAGAATTCCAGATTTTTTTAAAACACAAAAGTTTTCACAGGTTTGTTATTTTTTTTTATATCAGTTGTGATACATGAAGTGTGGGCCTTTAGACAATACTGTTTACTAAAAGTGTCCAATGGCTTTAAATATACTGTAAATTCAAACAAAATTTAGTAGCGCAAATTAATTTTGAGTTCATGCTCATAGGTGATCAGAAGTTGAAGGGTACCCAAAATTAGTTGCTCATAAACCATAAACATTCCACAGCTTAGAATTTTTAATTAATTTGTTGCTACATTTTTAAACCTACATTAAATACGTACGTTCATACAATCTGTCTCAAAATACTCTTGTTTGAAAGTCGTGTCTGAACCCACCAGGCAATTATGTGCAGAAAAAGGAAGAAAATGTGGAACATAAAAACTAAGGTCAATCAAACTTAAAAGCATTATTTTGAGTTTATGGGATGGTAGGATGTAGGAAGTTGTTAATTTGTTTTGATGGTTGGAATGAGTGCTCTTTTAAAAGCCTGCTTAGTACGAAGTAGTACCAAGTCTCCACCAAATACACTAAAATAAGCAAACTGGTAAAAGTTGCTGTATTTTGTCGCAATAAGCAGTCAACTCAAATCCCATACTCCCAGATCCCAGCACACCTCATTGCATATTGGTGCATTTAGCAGAGGGTAAATGACCAGTCCAAGCCGCAAATGTAAACCAGTTCACTTCACAATTTGCAACAGAATCCTCTGTTTGCATTTTGGCAGCATTTTAGCCGGGTTTTCATTTCAAACCGATGTAGCATTTTGATGCGTTTAACAGGGTGCCTATGAAGACAACCTGATGGTTGTTGGAGATAAGTTTCCGCGCATAATAAAACTTGAGCCACTCCATCATTGATATGAATCAAGACGGTCTCGATATCAGAGATTGCCAAAGCACTTTCACCTCTCTGCTACCATAAAAAAAAGTAACCTTTCTTCACACTGCAGCAATGACAATTGCCATTGATCTTGAATGCATTGCTCAGTACTTCATGAATTTGTTGAGAAATTGTATAGCCCCTCACAGTAAATTGACACAAGTACCCTGCGCTCAGTGCAATACGATATCCCAACTATAAATGTAGCAAGCACAGTACACAGGTGATTTCTCATTTTTCGATGTGCGATTTTTATGTTTAGAGTGCCGGCCCACGCTCTCTCTGCTCCGCTGCGGAGATGTTGTGTGCATATTTCTCCTGTCCTCGAGGGCTTCATTATCAAACACTCTGAATGCATGGACAGTTAAATGGATCACTAATCTGGCATTGATATGTGTAGTGTGTAGCCACTAGACAAACAGAGGTCAAGCCAAGCCATTGAATCAATTTAAGTAATGTCCACATAATACACATGTAAGTGGAGGTTTGTGTGCTGTGTATGCGAGTAACTGTGAATAGATTGCCCCTAGAGAACGGGATAATATGCCCTGGTTGATGTGTGGTCATGAGGTCGTTCACACGCCGTACTAAAGTTGGTCTAAGTCCACTTAGACCGGTTCGGGTTCAACTTTTGTGCGTGTGAACGCAAAAAAAGTTAGACCAGATCGGGTCTAAACCCCAAAACTTAAACCGTCCAGCGAGGCGGTCTAAGTCTATACCAGTTCGGGTTTATCTTTTACCACTGCGTGTGGACAGAATGACATCCGGTTTTAACTCACAACGGATGACCAATTGTGTGGTTCAATGCACACGCCCGGGACCGGAGTGCTTGTATTTTTGTTGTATACGTATACTGTCGTCTTTGGTGCCGCTTACCGAGTTGGCGAAACTCTCTCGATCCGTGCGTACAGTTTATTTACAACGGTCCAATATTGATTAAATTCTGAAACAAAATTATATTTTCCAAGCGTTTTTTGATGAGTGTCCTACAATAAATTGAAAGGGTCGCGTCTGCTTTGACCTCTTAAAACCGAAGATAAACCGGATCGGGTTTAACTCTGTGCTTTCTGAACGCAATGGGTTTTTACTTTTAAGACCACCCCCCGCTGCTCGTAAAAGTTAAACCGGTTCGGGTCTAAGTTAGTACGCTGTCTGAACATACCCTATGTTGGTTTCTTGGGTTGTTTACTGTACAGGTAAACTGTCAATACAAATGTTGGCCTTGGGGTCTTATTATTATTACACAACAAAGGGGAGAGTGACATTCAAAACCAGTAGCGATAAAAAGGATACTAGACATCAATTTGTTAAAGCACAGGTGTCATTTACAGCAGTCTTTTGTATTTAGTGAATGTAAAATGATATGCACAGAATGGCTATTGTAGTGTCTTTATCCATGTAATGTATGCATTGTACATCCCTCCGATTATTAGGCCTACTGATATAGTTGTACATTGTACACGTAAGGGATTTTCCTTCCTCCATGGTACACCACTGTAGCACTCCGAGTGTTCAGTTTTGTAGTAAAAGAGAAGGTTTGCAAGTACTTGACTCTTGGTTTGCGGTAACATAGTGTGTGTATCTACTTTACAGTAGATTATGTTCTTTAGAGCTGAGAGCTTGTCTTGCTTTGCACCACATGTATATTCTACTACCACTGAGAAGGTCTTTGGAGGTAGTAGAATAATAGGCAAGACAAGTTCTCAAAAGAACATGTAATCTACCTACCAAGAAGATTCACTGGTGATGCCAAAACACAAACCTATATTGATACCTCACTAAGCAATGCCTCGAATGCCACATACTTGACTTTGGAAGCCTTCACCATTTTTAATCTCAAAAGTTCAAGAATCAACATTATGAGACCATAGAGAAAAACCAAAATTACACCTTTAAATAACTCCATGATTTACACTAAACAGATTTGTGATTCTGCAATGTAGCTATGCAGCATAGTGCTCTGGTGTTCATGCTACATATAATACTGCAAATCTTTCTATATATTGTGTAAAATCAGGTCACAAAACCACCTTAATTTCTCTACGATTCTTTAAGAGTAAAGGCACTTCAGATGGGCATTTCTCAGAGTTTGTTTTTCTCCCTGATCTTTCTTTTTGTGCATTTAGGTTTAATATACATGTACCTTTTCTTCAAACCACTTCTCAGACTCTTTGGAGCATTTCCTGTACAGATATCTCGCCATTCACTGTATTTGTGAAAACACACGATGTACGTGTGTGCATAGTACTTGGTCATGAGGCTGTAAATACGATATAGACCCTCGGCCATATTGTGCTCAGGGCTTGGATGTTCCACTGAATAGCAGAGTAAATTAACAAAGAGGTCAGTCATTGGATTCTGCTAGGGACTGTTGTTTTTTCCCTGAGTAAATTGGGAAGCAACTGCCAGTATTCATTGATCGTTTTGGCTTGTGTGGGAACGTGGACTTGCACTGGAAACCTTTTGGAGTGGGCGGAACTCTGGAAATGCTCCAACTTTTTTATTCAATGGGTGTCTATATTGTCTTACTGTTACAGACAGAAATACAGACCTACATGCCTTCACCTATCTAGGAACATTTTGCCACACAAATGACTTACATTTAATGATTGGTAGGGTGAGTCATACCTGTAGACTGGTTTTTGTTAAAATATTTTTGTAATGAATACTTATTTAGGCAAAA
Organism: Asterias rubens; assembly: GCF_902459465.1. Lineage (NCBI taxonomy): Eukaryota > Metazoa > Echinodermata > Asteroidea > Forcipulatida > Asteriidae > Asterias > Asterias rubens. The sequence goes on along the minus strand of NC_047062.1, from coordinate 21,272,215 downwards.
TTACAGAGAAAGATCCAATGAAAGTCACATGTGAAAGTTTCGGGTGAATACAGTTTCTATATGTTTTTGCTGAGAAAACAGCAACAAAAACTGTTGTGGTATTTTAACGAAAATTTCAGGTGAGAGCAGTTTCTAACCGCACGTCTCTGGCCGCAGCATTCGGGAATGGACGCCAATCCTCAGGGCTTCAAAGATCTTTAAAACATTCAAGCATGAATTCTTTCTCAGATTCAAATGTTTTCAATTGAAAATTATCCAAACCATATTACCTACATTGTAAAAGTGACCTCAGCATAGTTTATATTATCAATAGCTGCAGTGCTTATTATACCAACAAGTACATGTAAGTGGTTATGGTCATTCATTTCTGGAGCATTTCACCAATCCATGCAGGGCTGGAACTTGGCATAAAATTCCATAAGACCGCAGGGCTAAAAGCTAAAAGAATTACTAGACCCAGAATTTATTTTACAAGACTTCATTAGAAATTCTACACAGTTTAACATGCAATTTTGTATTTATAACTTGAACAAGGACTGAGTGAATCTTCCTCATTTGTGTTAAGGCTTAGGAATTAATGAGTATATTACCAGACTCAAAAAGTTAACATTTGAATATAATTTATTTCTGTTTAAAGATATTACACAGGAAGGTATAATTATTCAATTGAAAAACATGTAAGACTGCCGGACTTGTCAGGCCATGAGTTAACTGGCCCCAGGCCTAAAATCCAGTGTAAAATTTGAGCCCTGCCATGACCTTGCCTTCAAAGGTTGTTTCGTGGCATTGGAGAGATTTGTACATTGTGTATCGTGGATCTCTTCCATGAACCCTGTAAAAATACACCACAAAACATCGTCACATTTCAACAGTTCAACTCAACTAGCAATACATGATCATTAAAAATAATTATTGCCTGAAACCTAATAAAGACATACAAAAATAAAAATAAAGTGAAACCAGCGCACTTTTCGATATAATTGCTAATTTTGCCTTTTTTACCTGGTTGAACAATACCGTAGAGTTTTTTTACTGAATGGTTATTTTTAAATGTTTTTATAACATGTATTCAAATTTATGCTGTACACAAAACCTGGCTTTTCAATGGCCTTTCAATTTTCAGTTTTGGAGTTGTTCTTGTCCCCAATAGAATTTTACATTCCTTTGTTTCCCCTTGATGAATTGGGCGTCAAGGGAGGGCAATGTTTTGGGGCAAAATCGGGCAAATCAGCAACTGGGCTGGCTGCCAATCAAACTTCCATCCATATTTTAACATAATACATACATAACATGTAGAAGACACTGTATAGGGCAGCAACCCTGTAGAGACCTGCACAATGAATTATAAAATACCAATTTACAAAAGTTAACGACACTGGACACCTTTTATAATTGTCAAAGACCAGTTTTCTTACTTGGTGTATCTCAACAATTGCACAAAATAACAAACCTGTAAAAATTTGATCTCAATTGGTCATCGAAGTTGCGAGAAGAAAAAACACCCTTGTCACACAAAGTTGTGTGCTTTTAGATGCTCGAGAAATTACTTCTTTCTCAAAAATTAGGTTACTTCAGAGGAGCCATTTCTCACAATATTTTATACTATCAACAGCTCTCTCTATTGCTCGTTACCAAGGTTTTATGCTAACAATTGTTTTAAGTAATTACCTATAGTGTCCAGTGCCTGTCAAAAGTTATCATTCATTCATTCACATTTATTTCAATGCTGCCATGCATTAAGTTACATTTGTGTATATCGTTAAAGTTACGATACATGATAATGAGTATATAATGACAAACCAGAGATAAAATAAGAACAATAACAATTTACACGGAAGTTGAATAAATAATCGCAGACAGGACAACATTTAGGCATAGGGTGAAGCAAAAGCTTTTGTTCCCGTACCTACGGACAGACAAGAAACAAACAAACAAATAAACACACCAACAGACTATCACAACACTGACTTACATAGAAACATGATACATGTAGGTACAAAGACAAAACATCATCCGGAAAATATATCATAACTTTACATTCAAAACTAAGAATTAAAGAACTGTGCTTTAATTTTTTTAGCAAAATTTGACAAAGTAGGTGAAGATTTTAACGAATCGCTGAGACTATTCCAATATGTAGTACCACGTTGGACAAGACTATTTCTAAACAATGATGTTCTGTTAAAACGGACATAAAGTTTTTTGTTACGAGTACTTCGAGTATCATAAGAATGAATATTTGAAGTTAATGTAAAGAAAGAGTTAAAACAAGAAGGTAATGCATTATGGTTGTATTTATACATAAATTTACCTAAATTAAGGCAATAAAGATCATTTAATTTTAGAAGTTTAAATTGTTTAAATTGTTTATCAAAGGTAATAAATGAAGGGATCACTAAATTCAATTCTTTCTGTAGTTCTGGTTCACAATGTATGGATATGGTGTTAAATAACATGTTTTGTGAAATGTATTGTGCAGCAAGACACGATCTTTCATCCAAAAACCTTGCAAAACTGTCAAGAGATTCCATATTCACACCATGGCATTTTGTTCATCTTTTGAACTGGTCTAAGTGTGTGTGCGTATTGTGCAGTGAGGTTTACTACAATTTAATTCTTTGTTGGGCAGGAAGAAGAGTTCTTGCGGATTTCACATTTAAAGAAAACCATTTTGTTTTTGGCAAGCAGGCGCCATGCAGTGAAACGTTGGTGTTTCAACTTCAAATAAAAATGACGACAAGTAACGATATTATTGATTGCAATCGAAGGTCAAGATATTTGCACAAATTGCACTCGCTCATGGGGAATTAACCCACATGGTGCTTGCCATTGTATGCCTTTGGGACATCGCCAAACAAATCACAAATTCATGATTAGGTTTGAACAAAAAAATCGTTGGTAGATTTCATGTTGAGCGAATGTGTGTACTGTCCCTAAAGCAAATTGAACTTAACCCTAAGAAAGTGTCTTTGAATAAATTGTTCATCTGAAGGTTTCAGTAAAAAGAACGATATGTAGTTACTTTGTGTCTTCATTTTTCTTGATTTAGAAAGCATACAGTGTGGATGATGTTCCGTTAGCCAACTGAGCAACCTTGCCAAGCATGGTACATTAGTCAGCAGAGCATCATAATTAAGAAAGTGTGTTTGTGTGTATCGGCACTCTTTCCACTCCGTAACCTTGACAGGGGAGTGCGACAAATTGCAATTTTATAATGTAAAGTGCATTTTAAACCATTTTGTGATGAAATCAGATTTTTATTCACAGTAGGATCTGCTTTGATTATGTAATAAAAATAATCTGCCAATCTTATACTTACCGGTATGCTGAATTGTCAAGATCACAGAACAATTGAAACAGTCAGATTTATATTAAATCAGGTTTGAATGTTGCGATAATTGCATGGCCCACTCTTTGTTTAAAAAGGTTCTTGTTTTTATATAAATCTTTTTTTACTAAATTTGTCAAATGACACAGTTTCAAAAGTAAACACATTTAGCATGCAAGGTTGTTTGTAATGTTGCCGATGGAAGTGAGTTAATGTAGGGATCTCAACGATAAATTATTTTTAGTTTTTTATTAACTGGCAGCAATTTTACTTGGCAATCATTGGCATTTTTTGTTCTCACAAAACCTTAAATGAAAGCTAATAACTTTCTTTGAATCTATAACAACAGCTATTTAAAACTTATAAAATTCCAGATCAAATTGGACTTTCACTTTTTAGTCTCATGTTTGAAGTTTAGTTCTGAGGAGTGCAAAGAGCTCACCTAAATAATTTAAAATAGCAGATAATAGTTGTCCTCATATTTCTTAAATTGGAGTTGAGCCAGCGAGATGTCACTTGGTGACTCTTGACAATTTAGTCAATGTTACATTTAAGGAGCTTTATAAGTAACAAACAAGTTTTTTTTGACAGCCTGCCTTTTTTATTTTTTTTTTATTTTTTTTTTATTTACAGGAAGTTAAGACTCCTTGTTCTGGCTTTAAGACTGCCTTGCTAATAATATGGAACCTTTTTTTCAAGCATTGTTCAAAATGTTTGAGTGTTCTGCTCAATTTCTCTTTGACGATGATTTTGCATTGCTTCATCTATTGGATACAATAGTTTTTAAAATGTAATTTGATCATCCTTTCTAAAAGTCTAGACGCAAGCTTCGCAATTAATATACACTGACACAATAGTGCTTAAATTCTCAATCTCATGGTCACATTTCCATTGTTGAATCACGGGGGATCATAGATCGTGCACTTGTATTCTTTGTGTTCCGTTCTGAATTGTCCATAGCGTACATTTCTACAGAATAAAGCTGTAAATAGTGCAGCCTTTATTGTTAAATCAGATTGGAATACAGAGACAATGAAATCATCCGAGTTCGCTACCTCACAACTTAGTAAAATATTAATGCAAATAGTGGTACTTTTCAATGTTTTCAGAAACCCTGCTCCGCTATCTTTGTGCAAGCAACTTAAGAGGGGATAATGTAGCGCCTACCGAACATACATGTATAGTGTATGTACCCAATGCCCCTTTGTGTCAGCAAAGTATCCCATTACGACCGAAGGATAAATCAATCATATAATTATATCTCAACTGTCTAGTGACAAGCACAGTGGGCTTCCTGCCAGTGCTTCGTCAGTGCCTGAGTGTTGGGGATAGAGGGATCCACAGACACTTGATCTAATACAAATTGTGTATTAGTGTGGGCTAGGGTTACTTGTGCCGGTGTTTTGTGCGCTAGTTTGCGCAGAGTGCAGCTCCAGTGTGATTGCACTGTGGGTGACATGGCAGGGAAGCCGCGAACGGTTCAAAAGCGATACGCGTGCATCTTTATTAGTTGAAGAGTGGCTGCTGGGTGGTTGTCTTTATTAACAATTGTTGATAAGGCCAAATGTTAGCAGACGTTAAATATTATTAGAACTGAACTTTTGGTCAATGTGGTGGTCATGAAATCTGTAGTTAAATATGAAGATGATGGAGCATCTCAGAGGCAATTGCCTCTATTCCTCTGGTCTTGATCTTGTTCTTGAGATGCTTTTACATATTTATTGATTCTTCAGTTGGCAATATCCTTGGCCTCAAAAAGGGTCCCTGCCATTGACAGCTGTGGACATCTGTGTTGCTGTTGTTTTTTTCTCAAGGGGAAAGGCTTGATTTAGATCCATTGCTTTTATAAATACATACTGTAAACATAATGCGCAACACCTTTCATAGTGACATGTACCTTTCCTGTTTAACAACTATTCATTTAATTCAGTGCTATTCCCAATGACTTCGTTAAACCCAAAGATCCACAGCTGAATCTCTCAAAGATTCACAATTGACTCCCTCAAAACATGGAGCAATGATCCATAATTGACTCTCTCTATGATCCACAATTGACTCTCTCAAAGATCAACAATTGACTCTCCCAAAGATCAACAATTGACTCACCCAATGATTCACAATTGACTCCCTCAAAGCATGGAGCAATGATCCACAATTGACTCTCTCAATGATCAACAATTGACTCTCTTAAAGATCCATAACTGACTCTCTCAAATATCCATAACTGACTCTCCCAAAGATCCATAACTGACTCTCCCAAAGATCCACAATTGACTCTCTCAAAGATCCACAATTGACTCTCTCAAAGATCCACAATTGACTCTCTCAAAGATCCACAATTGACACACCAAAAGATCCACAATTGACACACCAACATATCCACAATTGACTCACCCAAAGATCCACAATTGACCCTCCCAAAGATCCACAATTGAGCATCTCTCAAAGATCCACAACTGACTCGCCCAAAGATTCACAACAGACTCTCCCAAAGATTCACAATTGACTCACTCAAAGATCCACATTTGGCCCTGTCAAAGACCCACAATTGAGTATCTCAACGATCCACAATTGACACACCAAAATATCCACAATTGACTCACCATAAGATCCACAATTGACTCTCCCAAAGATCCACATTTGACTGCCAAAAGATCCACATTTGACTTTCTCAAGGAGTCACAATCGACTCACCCAAAGATCCACAATTGATTCTCCCAAAGATCCACAACTGACTCGCCCAAAGATACTTAGTTGACTCTCCCAAAGATTCACAATTGACTCTCCCAAAGATCCACATTTGGCCCTCTCAAAGATCCCCGTATTTCATCGATCCACAATAGACTTCGCACACAGACCAACAACTGAGGCTCTTGACCAAAGTTCCACAGTTCACCAGTGTATGTTAATGTACATTTATATATAACACCTATCTAGACTTCATGGCATCCTCATTATGACAATATTGTTTAGTGCAAACCCAGATTAGCAAATGGTTACACAGACTTCTCGTTAAGGTTAATTTGAAATACATGTAGTACACTTTTGGGTAATATGAAAATTGTTGTTTATTGGTGAATAGGTACACACGATGTACAGTAGTTTAGAAAACTAGTACATTTACGTATGCATAGATAAATTTAAGAAAACACCCATGTTATTAAATTAGACAGCCAATAGATTTGAGGAACTCCAAAGTTTCATTAAATAAGATCCAAGGCAAGTACTGTGTATCCTGAGATGTCAGCCAATACTATTCATCTTGCTTACTTTGGAGTACCTCTGGGAGCAACTATAAAAATGACTTGATGAAAAGCCCAAGCCGGGGAAAAGGCAGCGGGGCGGGCGGGCGGTGGCGTGGGGAATGAAGAATAAACGGTTACCGGATAATATGCAGTCTGGCATGCCTGCTGGCCTGGGGGGACTGGAGGTTCTTATGACTACGAGGGGGGAGACAACAGTGGGAGTGTTTTCTGAGATCGTTGCCCTCTGGGGAAAACGGGCAAAATCAAATTCAGATGTAAATGATGCCAGATAGATGTGGTGGGGATCACATCAAGCATTGTGGCGTAATACAAGTACATAGTCTGTATGGTGTACTCGAGAGAAGACGTTGTGAATCTGGATGCTTAAATCTGGATGGCATTGCTGTGACAGCAGTCTCAATCAAAACTCTTGCCCAACGTAAGCATGCCAAATATTTTTGTAATTTATCTCAGTGTTAAGCAGTTTAAAATCAATACAAAGTTTATGTATACTCAAACTTAAGCTACATAATGTGCATAGTATTAGTAGGCCTATGTAACATGAGTTGTACAATACAGAGCATGTCTGCTACATGTATGTTTTACATGCATGCACATTTTGTGTTGACTCGTCAGTTAATGATTTTCATGTACGTAACTGCTTTCTTGTTTCATCATAAAAACATGTACATATCTACCAAACATGTTCATGTACATTAAAGTGAGCTCCTTATTATAAGCACTGCTGATTCCTTTGAACGCACCCTGATTGGAAACACACAGTGGTTACCGGCTGAGCCTCTGTATTAGGTCGTGGTACACTAGAGAGTACGTAAGTGCCATATTTTGATAATTTGTCAAGGACTCATTGGAAGCCATCAAGATTGAACACTGCATGAAGGGCTTGTGGTTCACGCTACGTGTAGTTTGTGCAGACTGGATGTGTCTATATTGGAAGTATGATACCGATGGATTTTTTTTTGCTACGAGAGTATCTGCTTGTGTGATTAGGCAAGTATTGCCTGACAATTGGTGAAGGTGAAAGTGTTATCATTGGATTTGCAAAGTCACCAGATTGAGAGACAACCTCAACATTGAAACACTCCTGCAGTATATACACTTTGCATTCTGTAACATGGCAATTTATTACCCTTTTTTTTTTTGGGGGGGGGGGGGGGCGTTAGGTTGCGGGTGTCACAATAATGTCTAAAATCACAACTATGTCTAAAGTTTTTTAGTGCTATACCTGTATTATTGTTTTGCGTGTTTGTAATATTCTCCCTAGCCAATTTACATTAAGTTAGCCTGTGTGAAACTAACAGTTATTTTTGTTGACGTGGAGTCACTCCTTCTACATGTATTTTGTTCGGTGTGATTCTGGAGCGCCTGTCTTTGGCTCAAAATACCCCTCCATGTACATAGTGCATGCCAGGCAAACTTTCCACTACTACATGGGCCTTTCTCAAACCTTGGCTTGGGCTTCTGCTCAGGCTCAGTGTGCTGATGTTCATGCAATAGGTGCTGAACAGAAATGCAGGTTAAAGGCTGAGCTGCATACTCAGCTTGCAGAGCCTGAGTCGGAGCCTAAGCCGAGGTTTGAGAAAGGCCCCATGTGTCTCTCACTTGCTGACTACAGTGGGGCACCAGACCGGAGTAATATGTTTTTCTCTATGCAAGTAAACATAAAACTTGGACATGGAGGCGCGCGTAGTGAATTTTGAGATGATACATGTGCGAGGTCCCTGTAATGAGCTTCTATTTTTGTCATTTGAGCGAAGTGCAATTTCAACATCATTTATTACATGTTTTGGGTTATTACCAACTGTTTCTAATTTTAGTGTTAAAAGAAAAGGTACCATGATATGATCATTGTACGAGTACTATCGATCATTGACCTACACCATGTACATGTAGGTACATGTACATGCTGCTACATGCATGCCTACCAATTCCACCATTTTGGAAGTCAATTGTATGGCGGACTTGATATGCCTGTAAATGTGCGCTGTGCATCGTGAAATTGGTCAATAGAGATCTGCTCGCTGCTGTACAATATGTTGAAGTGCAAATAAATAAAACAGGCATGTGTTCATCAGGATTTTTCCCGATTTCTAGATTTTTCACTGATCTACCACCTACAGTGATGAACATATCCTGTGTTTGTTTATTTAACCAAACCATCAGATTTCTGTTGGGAATGATGTTTACATTCTGTACTTCATGGGAGCTTCCTTTCCACACGAAGAGGAAACAATCAAATTTTCTGGATTTTTTGTTTTCACCCAAACTAATCCCTGATAAAACACCTGTTATAAATATCAGAGTACATGTACCTTTGTAAAAACACTATGATTATTTATAGTACATGGTATTGGTACATGTATTTAATTCCGTGAAATCGTGTCTAACGCAACGCAATCAGTGGTGCCGTGTGTGTTGAAGCATCTGTAGTATTGTTACCCCTCATTAAGCATACTCATTGATATTATCTGGCTTCACAGTACACATGTACGCATGCCAGATCCTGTTATAATGGTTGTAGATATGTTATCATACAATCGGGCATCAGCAAACACAATGAATTTCACAATTTGACTTACTAATAAACTCAGTTGGTGCTTGTGAGTCTACCTAATTGGAAAGTACTGTACTGTTTTGTGTTGAGTTGGAGAGTAAATTGAATGTAGTTTCTGTTGTTACAGTGAATTTCAAAAAGAATTTTACATCAATTGCTCAAAATGAGTGTAAATTGTGCGCCATAAATGTACATGAATAAGTCTGCTGCTAATTGGTGAACTTTTGCAAGAGTTTTCCTGCGCGCCGCCTCAAGAGAGTTGACATAAAAAGACGCGTCTAGATGGGAATTCTGGAATTTAATACGAAAATTATGTGATGTGTGCATTTTTAACATCAAAGCGATAGGAGTATACATGAGACATCCATTACTGCACCAGAAATCACTTGACAAGTAACGTATATGTACAACTCACTGGCACAACATGACATTGAACTTTTTGTTTTTGTTTTTGTTTCCTATGTAGGTCACAATGAAATACGCTACAGCTGGGAATATCAAAGTCTCCAACGGTAACATGATGACAAATCACGATTCCATATCCCCCCGAAAAGATTCAAGAACTAACCATTCAGCCAGCAAGAATGCATCGGGATGTCCGAACCAGCCGAACAACCGTAAAACATCTCAAATGAGTTATGATACCCTCCACGTTGACGTGGACCTTGCCAACAGGCGCTTCAGCAGCGTGTCTCCGGGCAGGCGATGTCTGTCCGACTCCAAACTGACAGTTGGGAAGCCGCAGAAAAACATCCCTGTGTCCAGCAATCACAAGAGGAAAATTGAGTTTTCCACGTCTCCGAAGAGTGAGCGTGTTTCATCTGCAAAGAGAAGGCGGTCTGACGGTGGAAGCAGTTGCAGCAGTTCTCCTGTGCTGCAGTTGCCGCAGAAGAACAGCAGCGGCAAACACATTGATTACAACCAAAATATCAAAGTGGTGAGTGAATGCGCCTACGAGAGAACTAGTTCTTGTACGTGTAGTCCGGGCGAGAAGTACAAATCCATTCACAGTATCGGCCACAGGAAGGCCTCTGCACAAATTGCAACCCTGTCAGAGGCACTCCTCACTAGCCCGCATAAGCTTGTGGCTCCGCAAGTCAACAGCACGATGACAACATTAATGAGTCACAAACTGGAGCTGAGTAGTAGCGACACTGAGATCAAAACTATCTCCGAGGCTGCCCAGAAGGCGACCAGTACTTGTCCAAGGAACTTGCCGTATTTTCCCGCACTGGATAACAGCAGGCAGAAAGTGACTACGCCAAGCACCCCGGACAGTCTATCTGAAGACATCAGCGATAGATTCCTGAAGGTAGACAGCGACATCCTCTTCAAGAAGGAGTCGACGATCGAAATTGTTGTGACTGACTGTGATAAAGGCCTCAAGCAATCAAAGAGCGAAGAGAACATTGTAGACGGTGCTTTTTCCAACCCACTTATGCCAAGAAACTCAGAGGATCAGCCAAATAAACAGGTAACTGCAGAGAAAGGTGAAGATGATTCATCTGTATTCACTGAAGATTCCAGCACAACAGAAGACAGCATCATAAAAGAAGCAGAAAACTCCAAAAAGAAGTACGTTAAGAAAAATTGGGATATCCAGCCAAGAGCTCCAAGGAAGCGACGGATAGCAAGTCTAACGGCTGAAACAAAAGTACATCTCCTGTATGAAAAGGATGACATTGATGTGCCAAGGAAGTCTGCTAGTGTCCGAAACAAAGCATCCAAGAAAGATGCATCCAAGGGGATCCTCCCCAGCCCAGGTATGGCCATGCATGTCATCGCTCCACCCACGCCCAACAAGTACGCCGAGTTAAGACCATTCACATTGTGTAAGCACCAGGCGCCCACGCAAACAGGTACTCCGATGCCTTGCGCAGACTGCAGACAGCTCTACTATTCATTTACACTGAAGGAACAAGACAGACCGTTAAACTTAGTCCTCAACAAGACCTGTTCATGTGCAGACGTTTCATGCTCACAGTGTGCTGGCCAGTATCATTCGCCATGTATCACACCAGGCAGAACTACAAATTTAATGGACGGCAGTAGTCAGCCTCCTGTAGACTTGACCAACAGGAAAGTCGAGCACAACACAACTTTAGCAATGCACTCACCCATGTCGGCTCCGGTCATCAGCCCGTCTAAGAGACCGACCCTCGTCCCAACCAGTATGAGAAGGGCAACTGTGGATACAGCGGAGTGCCAGAAACTGACATCGTTCATGAAGTCCCCGCTTATGCTCAGGGTGTCTAGGCATTCTACTGATGGGATTGAGAGTGATGCCAACATGCCTGTGCTGGTGGAGCAGCTCGACCTCTTACAAACAGGTAAATATCATTTTGTTTAGTCCAATGCTGGCCTTGAATTAACCCACAGCACCCACAGCAATTTAAATGAGAACGAAATTCAAGTCCTGCCAATGTTCAAAGTAGGCATGCTGGAAAACATTTCAGAAATGAGGATGAGGTTCAATGTTCTTAAACTCATGGAATACATGTATTTTTAGTAATAGTTTCTTCAAAATTGCTTACTGTTTCTTAGAGTTTACTGATTTTGCCATTTACAAGTAACTCCCCCCCAAAAAACGGAATGCAAGAAAAATTGTAGATTTCAAAGTTTTTTAAATATAAAGAGTGAGATCAAAGATTTGATTTTGAATTCATTGAAAATATTGGCCAATCTGTGCAAACAATGTTCCTTCTGATGCAGTACATCAACGTCTGTGAGTGAGCTGGAAGATCCTGTTTTCCCTTAAACTCTGATGTTTGAATCATCAGAGTGTGAATCGAAACCCGGTGATGACATTTGTGTCCTGTCAGAGCTAGGCACATTAACCATAATTGGTCCTCTTTAATCCAGGTGTTTAAATTGGAACCTCAGAGGACTGAGGCATTTGAGGATTTAAAACCCCTTTCACAATTTTAAGCAGCTTTGTTTGTACATGGGTTCGTGGTGTGAATGATCATGGTGTGTACACATTTACTCAAAAATTTATTAAACACAAAATGAGTGCAAAAATGGGCCAACTCGAGCCTGCCTCTAAAAACAAATGTACATCTTCCCCCTGCGTTACTGCCAATTTTTTTTTATCCCCCCTCCAATAAAAAAAATTATATTTTAAGTAAAATCTTGCTCCCCCACCCTCAAAAAAAATATTGTTGCTGATGTTTGTTTACTTTTATTCCCTCCCCCCTCTCCAATAAAAAATAATAATGAAATAAAAACTTGCTCCCCCCCCCCCTCATTCCAATAATTGGAATAATAATAATTACAAATGTATTCCTGGTTTCAAACATTAAAGTACATTTTCATGTACTTTATCTCAGTGTTTGCTGTCCCACAGGAGCGATCGTTAAAAGAAGTATTGTATGCATACAATACCCTTTTTCAGAAAGAGGATCAAATCTAAAATTCTCTTTTCAGTGCTTTGCCTGCGTTCATTCGCTCAGTTACATTAACACAAAATGTGACTGACGATTTTACCCGTCACAATGACATTTGCATTAAAGCCATTGGACCCTTTCGGTACAGAAAAAACAATATCAATTCTCGTTAACGAGAATTACGGATTTATTTTAGACACATGTCATGACACGGCGAAACGCGCGGATACAAGGGTGAGTTTTCCCGTTATTTTCTCCCGACTCCGATGACCGATTAAGCCCAAATTTTCACAGGTTTGTTATTTGATATAGAAGTTGTGATACACGAAGTGTGGTCCTTGGACAAAACTGTTTACCGAAAGGGTCCAATGGCTTTAACAACAGAAGCTAGACATCACTCATGTAGGAAGCGTTGTGCCACTGTAGTTATTCTAATTGAGCCATGAGTGGCATTGAGTGTGCATTATCAGGCGGAAAATTCCCCTCCACTTTGGTTTGGCTTAGATTTTTGCTTACATCATTTCGTCGCGTCAACGTTGTACACTTGCGAAAGTGTCGTATCTCAAGGCATACCTGTTTCGTGTGTACATGGACATCTGGTATGCTAACATACGGGCTACTTTAAAGGCACTAGACACATTTGGTTATTACTCAAAATAATTGTTTGCATAAAAACTTAACTGGTTATGAGCAATGGAGAACGCTGTGGATGGTTTAATCCATTGTGAGAAAGAGCTCCCTCTGAAGTAACGTGACTTACAGATTTTTGAGAAAGGTAATTTCTCATGCAAATACTAAAATACTTTCAGGACTGGAGCCTTTTATTTTATTTGGAATCTGAAAGCCACAAATTTGTGCAACAAGGTATTTTTTCTTTCATTATTCTTTTGCAACTTCAATGACCAATTGAGTTCAAATAGTCACAGGTTTGTTATTTTTTGCATAGGCCTAATATGTTTAGATACATACACTGGTCAAGTGGAAATACTGGTCTTTGACAATCACCAAAGGTGTCAAATGCTTTGAATCGAGACACAACATTTTGACAATTTGAAACTCTGTCATTACACAGCTATTTTAGGAGAAACAACGTTTTGGCTCAAACAAAGATTTAATCACCTTGGAATTTATGCTGCATGAACCATGAGTGAGAGCCATACAGTCACACATGATAGATTATGTGCATTTAAACTATGTGTTTAAGTATTTACAATGTACATTACACACTGCCAACCCTCTAATAGATGAATTATTCAGTCATTCAAATGGTTGTATGAGGGGGAATAAGTGTGTTTGCCTCATTTAACAGGCAGGATATTCTTAAGTAATCTGATTTCCAATTTGTGTGCACCTGTTGTATCAGACTCCATAAAAGCCTATACCATATTGTACACATGTAATGTAGGTCCAGCCCTTTTCCTACTTATTTTCCCAAGGGCCAATGAATATTGACATGATTGAGCTATGCTTGGTCAAAATTGTGCCTGATTTGGCCCAAACTTTTAGATTGATATTTAATAAGTAATTGTTTGGAGATTTGGGAAATTGTTTAAAGGTATTACATACACAAAAATCTGCTAATGATATTAGGGAAGTTAATTTAAAAAAAAAAAAAAATTCAGGTCCCATTATTATGTGTGTGTACATGTACAAATGTAGTATGTCACGTCTCATTAGCAACGTCGAAACATTTTTGCATAAAACGTGTATTGTGCATTGTCCGTGGCATCATCACTTTTTTATGTTTTTTGATTTGGGAACGACATCATCATCTGTCATAGTTCGTTCTAAAAAAAAACTTTAAAAAAATTCAGCAATGTCATGCGGCTACACTGTAATGTCCTCCACCACCATTTAATGGGAAATGGAGTCGAAAGTACAGTTGCAATTAGATACCTTTAGGCCTACAGGTACAGTTGCATGGTTTTAATAATAATGGACATTATTAAAGCACCAATATCCAGAGTTTTGACGTTTTGTGAACCCATTAAGATTATTACCCTCCCTCAAGGGTTATTTATGACTGTTGGTTTCATCCCTTTAAACATCATCCCTGCTTACACTCGGGGAAATTTTCAGCCTGCTCCACAAACATAACCACCCTCTGCTCTCACAGGTACCCATTTACCCTGGGCGAAGTGAAGCAGTTTAAAGACAGGGCCGGGCTAAAATTGACATGATTTTATGGTAGGCCACAGAACTACATGTAGCACTTACCTCAGAATTTTACTTGTCAGTTGTGTTTAGTTGGTAATAGTAGTGCAGAATTTTTAGTTAATGTACATATTACAAAGACAAATTTACCACATCTAAAACCGGACGCAATCAGAACGTAGGCCCTATTAGATTAATTAATATGAACCCATGTATTTGATCAATACTATACATTATACTCCATAAAACTAAGTGTTCATTTCTCCTGTTGTTTGTTTGAAACAACCTTCTCAAATATTAATATTCTTTATCGCCGATGCAAATTTAACATCTATTAAACTTTCTCATTCGAAATCACAAACATTTTGAAAATGTATCAAACATTCTGCCCTATGTCACGTATGTCAGAGACCGTATAAAATAGACCGTATTGTGATTTTACATTTTCCACCCGGCCCTTCTGACTACCCCTAAACCTCTGTGGACTTAGTAGTCCTACAGCTAGCCTTAGGCTAACGGACTACTGTTAATTTTGGTCCCTGATGAAGTAAAAGTATCTTTCTCAAAAACACAAGTGCATTGACCGGTATTGAAACCCCATACTCCGATGTCTTTGCCACTAGAATTTGAGTCCGCTACATGAAACTGCCACAACCACAAAATGCTGTGGATTTAAAAAGTCAATTTTTGTGTGCATTAACGTACACCTTGTGTACTCACCAACCTCTTGGTTGTGATCATACCTCATGTCATCCCCTGTTGCAAACACTTAAGTCATTAGTAAGATGGTAATGTCAGTGTAACCTTGCTCAGGGTTACATTACAAGTACAGATTACACTTTGAATTGCACTATACATTTAAAACTTTACTTATAAATGGTAGCCATGTCAACTGAAAAATTGCAATGGGGAATTTGAAATTATGTAAAAAATAAGCAGTGCAATGTTTCCATACATGCACACTTTGTTTGTTTGTCTATAAAAGACAATTACACGTATGTGTACATACGGAACTATGTTTTTGCAGACAACCATCCCAGATAAACTGCACCAAACACTTTCTCTTGAAGAAGTGCAATGTGTTCTTTTACATGTACATTTGCACACCACAGCTTTACATCCCATCCAAAAGATGAGACAATGATGGTTGAATGTCTTACTTAGTGTCACAAGTGTCAAAACAGGGACCCCCACTTTTCTGATCAGTTACACCAGAGGTGGAGCTATATAACTCGCCACACTTTCATTAAATAATGTTAGAGACGTGCTGTTGCCAAGCAGTGTAAATGTACACCAATGGACCTACATGTACACGTAGCTCTGGTGCCTAAAACACTCGCCTCTCACCACTGTAGCCCGGTTCGATTCCCAGTTAAAACCATAGTGAAAAGAGTTGTGCGTTGCCACAGGGGTTTTTCTCTACGCCTTCCTTCAAGGTTTTCCTCCCTCTGAAAAAAATCAAACACTCTGTCTGTCTTCAGTGGTCAGAATATGTTTAATGGGTCGATATAGCTGGCTGCCAAAGGCATGCCTGATGCTCGAACAAGTTGTAGCCGCATCGTATGAGTTCAGCTTCTCAGCTGTGGACTTTGATTCACTTGGGTTGACAAATTGAAAAATAATTGTTTGCGGCCGGATCAAAAATATATTTTGTTTATAATATTTATAATGCTGAAATCAAAACTGATCTGGAAATCGTTAGATGTTACAGGCATGATATTCTCCTACTTTATAAATCTGATTTCCAATTTTGTTTGTCCCTCGGAAAAATCAGTAAAATTGTTATTCCTAGCCTGAAAAAACTATCAAAGCCTACATGTATTATGTAGGTCAGACCATTTGTACTCAATAAAATGTCCTATTTTTTTCAAAAGGCCAAATATCATGCCTCATGTTAAAAATAGTTTAATGACAAGCCACAAAAAGAAAAGAAAAAGCTTTTTTATTTGCAGTTGCACTGTGAAAAGGTTTTACAAATTGTAATTATAATTATGAAACCTTTTAGTAGATGTTCTTAGCCCTTTTTTTAACAGTGTGGGTTTTATTGGAAAGATAATTTTGTGTAGGCCTACATAAATGTAGAGGTGTATCAGTTAAATTTTTGTGCTTGTGCATTTCTCAGACGGTTTCTTTGGAACCACAACAAAATGAAACACTCAGATTTCAGTCTATGAAGTACCCTGTATTCACTTGAAACCTATTTGCCTAATCTGCCTTGCAGGAGGAGTGATTCCACCATTACTCAACCCTCCGTGCTTGTTGCCGACCAACCATCTCCCCAAGTCACGCATTCCTAAGAAGATACTCAATCCAGCTAACCTTAAGCCGGTCAAAGCCGGCAGGAGAAAGTCCACAAATGGCTGGAAGGGAGTCGGAGAGCCGGTACTCAAGCCTATTATTTTACTGGTGAGTTGAAAATTGCACATTTTTATTGGTTAGGTATTTTACAGTGTCTTATCATTTAAGATGTAATTATCACTATGAGACTAAATGAGACAGTGGATTTTTCCAAAGTGATGAAAAATCATCCCTTTTGACTTAATCATCGATGTCCTTAAAAACAAATTATTCTGTGGTTTATGGTAGCATTAAAATAAACGTGGTAGATTAGTATTTCCCAACTTTGTTGTTTCATACAGTATGTTGCGTCACATAAAGCGTGGACACTGAGGTGTTTGAAGAGTGCCATTTGTGTGCTTTAAAATTAAAAACAATCTACAAATTGTACATTTAGAAAATTATGCCCTAGCACCTTCTACAGTTTAGTGACTCAGAAGAGCTGTGTCGCTGATGCTGACCTTTTTAATATATCAGGCATATTCTTCCTACTTAACTCAGATTCCTGATTTATTTTTTCCCCTCAGAAAAACCAGCAAAATCTTTATTTTAACAAGAAGAACCAAAATTGATGAAAGCCTATGCCATATGTGCATGTAGGCAAGCCCTTGTACTCAATAACATTTCCCTTCTTTTTTCTCAAAAAACAAATATCTTGCCTGATAATAAGTATTTTATGACAACCTCTGGTAGTAATGAACTTTTATGAGGTAAATTTTCCACACTACTGAACTCTTCCCATATTGGCACTAATTCATCCTAGAACGATGCAGTACGTGAGTATCGTTATTGTTACGATGCAATCAGGCGTAAAGAGGATGAGATACGTGCTCAAGACTGTGTGCTACTGAGGGCGGGTACCAACCGCAGAAAGGAACCAGCTTATGTCGCTAAGGTAGCCTTCTTGTGGGAAGAGCCGGATACAGGTAATTTACTTTTAAGAGGAAATTTTGGTGTCCAGCAGATAAAAATATTTGTTCCTTGTTTCCTTTGGTGTGTAGCTTCATAGTGGAATGTGTTGAGGTTTTTGTGTAATGAGAGACTTTTGAGATGCTGCCGGCAGCAGATAATAACAGTAATTTTTTGCGGCTCAGATGCTCATATCAGTATTAAGTGTCAAAGCCTGAGCACGCACACTACTGGACAGAACTGAAAGGGACCAAAAGTCTTCCCATGTTGAACTGATTGTAGATCAAAGTCAAATTATTTGTATCTTTAAAAAGAAAACAAGAAAGAGTATTAGCATTACATCTGCTGACTGGCAGATTTGTTTTCAAATCTTAAAGGTAAACAAACAAAAAGTACAAATACTCACACATCAAATAAATTATTAGTAAGCTTTTATAATAATAATAATAATAGTAGGTATTTGTTATGCGCCAAATCAATCTTAACAGATGTTCAAGGCGCAGGAATATGGAATAGAAAGATGATTTAAAAGTAGAATACAACGATCCACACAAATTTGCCTCGAAATTGCTTGGTTTTCCTTTTACTTTGCGAACTAACACGGTCGGCCATTTATGGGAGTCAAAAATTTGACTCCCATAAAATAAATGGCCGACCGTGTTAGTTGACGAGGTGAAAGGAAAACCATGCAATTTTGAGTGATACTTGTGTGGATCATTATATGTTACTTTTAAAATATCTTTCTACCCATATGCATTTTATAACAAACGGTTACAAACGCTTTTCAAAGACCAACTCGATCGATCCAAGGCAACGTGTTCCTTTAAGTCGTTAGAGCATTTGTCATGTAACCTCACCATAAAAAAAATCAGCAATTGACTGCATGGGGCCAGCATTTTCCCATTTATATTTGTAACCTGTACACTGAAGGGTTCCATTTGTCATTTTACAAGGTTTTCACATAGTGTCAACTGGGGATAAAAAATCAGTTGGCCGTGATCTTATAACAATATTTGTGGTCCAGCCAAAACGTCTGCAGTAGTGCGTAACAGCTGAACAAGCACAGTGGGGGAAAAGGCGGGAAAAGATGATGAGTAGGTCCCTTGGAGTGTCTTTGGAGTCTTCCTGATTCCTACGGCAACAAACAGCAAAGTGATTGTTTCCCCATTTAATGAGAAGTTAATCCATTATAAATCAACACATTTTAATCCTGTCGTAACAGGTGAATGGTTATCCGTTGGATGTGTATGCACACAAAACAGGCCTCCCTTGTGAATATTTTCCCTGACGTAATAGATCATTTCCTGCACTTTGGTTGATTAGCAAGATAGAGTGGGGAGGATTTATATATCTCGGCCTTCATTGCCCGTCGGATATTGTTTGGTGTTGGTTCAATCAGGGAGATGAGTCGTCATGTTTGACGGAGTGGTTGACAGTAGGGGCGTCGTAGTGAAAACAGGAATTTACAAAATAGAGACATTGTTGATGTATTCTTTTTTAGAAGTCTTTGTTAAAAATACACAATCGCATCTGAGGGCTGTAATACAGCGTTCTCCAATGTGTGTGTAATGCCAAAGTGCAGGCCTGATACTTCACGGAGGCAACAAAGTGATTGCCTCCATGCTCCATGGTCATTGCCTTGGTGCCCTTGAAATGCTCCAGTAGAAATTTATAATTTCCTCATAGGGTGCCCTTTACCGAGGAGAGAATGCCTTGGTGCCGTTGCCCTTTCTATAACGAAGCATGCAGGCCTGAAAGTGAGCCAAGAGATTAATGTCTGATCCTGCACAGGAAACCAGACATACTTGTATTTGAGACAAACAACTGAGATGTATACAAGCCCTTGATTGGCTGGAGGTTGAACCCTTGAACTTTCAGGTACTGTTTGAGTGCTCAACCAACTGACTAATATTTAACCCTCAATACATTCGAGCACTGAATGAACACAGTATACGATTGTTGCACGCTGTGACGGGGTCCATGGCGTTTTGTACACCCGAGGGGGAAAATGGAACCCGAGGCGAAGCCGAGGGTGCCATTTTCCCTCGAGGGTGTACAAAACCCATGGACCCCAGTCACAACATGCAACAATTGTTTGTTATACCTTTGTATAATTGTTATTCCTCTTCTCGAAGTTCTGTTGTCATCTTCAAACATTATTACGGCGGACAATTCATTGGTTAATAAGCAGACGAACGAGAAACAACTTCCTCGAACCCGCGGTTGTTTCGTACACAGCGCGAAATCGACCAACGCTGGGAACGATCAATTTTCATGTTACCCGGCGCGTCGCGAGCCATGTAACATGCGTTTTTGTTGCGCGTCACATGATTGGTTCTCGACCAATCAAACTTCACAATTTG